>NC_092512.1:55476359-55703859 GCF_047511675.1 Marmota flaviventris | reverse complement strand
AAGATAATGGGCTGTGGCTGTGGCTCAGGCAGAATGCTTGCCTACCATGCGTGAGGCACTGGGTTAGATCCTCAGCACCACATAAAAATAAAATAAAGATATTGTGTCCACCTATAAGTAAAAAATAAATATTAAAAAAAGAAAATAAAGATATTATTTCCATGTACAATTAAAAAAAAATTTAAAAAGAAATGCATAGCAATCTTTTCTAAGACATGAGTGATATGTTAATGAATGTGTATGAGGGAGACTGTGTGTGAGTTACTTTTACAAACTTTGTATAAAAACTATATTAAATACACAGTTTATGGGCTATAAAATTTTCTTTTGAATTTGCTATCAATTCTTCAGTAAAAAACATTTCTACAATGATCTTAAATTCCCTGTTAGACCTTCAATTTAGAAACTAGAATATGTCCAGTTCTATATATTAATCAATGCTTTATTCGTAGTCAATGATAAAAGCCAATTCTCTTAACCATAAAGCTGACACGTGGAGGTCTTTCCCAGAAAAATGGGTGTTCAGTGACACTCTCCCAATTGACTTCCTGTTTCCTGTTGCACAGTTGAAGTGAGAAGAGGAAGCAGTTGTTGGGGATGAAATAGGTACTGTTAGTTTTTGTAATTTTACACTCCCTGAGACAGAGTTAGGTTAGGTGACCTTTTCCCTATGAAGGCATTTTTGGGCAAGTCTGCACCCATCACTAAGAAAGTCAATGGGATACTCTTGCCTCTAACCAGTCTCATTATTTCCAGTTTAGTTTGCAGTCCATTTGCATAGCACAGGACTCTATAAGCATAGAACCAGGTACCAATCCACTTTTCCTTCTTGGTTTTACAGAGTATGCATCAGATACTACCCATAGATCTGTAAAAACCTTTTATGAGATGTCAAGGTTAATTTTATGTTGGAACATGACTGGGCTAAGGGATCCTCAGATACCTGGTAAAAGCTTTTCTCCTAGATATATATGTGTGCATATTTCTGGAAAAGATTATCATTAGATTTAGTACATTGTGCAAAGAAAGTTAAAACCCTATTGTTGTGAGTGGGCATTATTCAGTCTATTGAGGGCTTCTGTAGAAAAATAAAGTTAGGAAGTGTAAATCTTCTTGTCTGCTTCTTTATTTGGATCACCCATATTCTGCCTTTAGACATATGAGTTCCTGGTTCCCAGGCCTCATGACTCATGCTGATTACAGTGCTAGATTTCTTAGCTCTCCAACTTTCCGATGGAATATTGTGGGACTTTGTGGCCTCCCTAGCTTCATGAGCCCATTCCCATTATAGATATCTTCTTATCTTTCTCTCCTCTCTCTCCCTCAATATGTGTCATCTATGGGTTATGTTTCTCTGAGAATCCCGACTAATACACAAGGCATTAAGATAACAAATATAGCACCTCTCAGTGCTCCCAACATTAGAGATGGGACCAGGAGCACTATTAATTTCTCTCCAAATATGTGACTTTACCTTTATCTTTCTCAACTATAACCCTTCCTTAATTCCCTTATCTGACCAGTAGTTTGTATTACAAAACCCATAATTATCCCCTAAGTAATTTATGCATTTAAAATTGATTATATTTTTGTTTTCTCTACAGAATCCTCCATTTTCCCATCTGTTACAACTTTATTGTAAGAGGTATGAAAAAGGAAGCAAGTAAGGATGGTAAGTATTTTGAAGCTTAACTGAAATACTTGGCCAAGTTTCTATGTAGTAGAACTATTTCATCAAGGGAAATCTTATATTTATATGTCTAGAAAAGAAAATAAAGAGCAATACAATCATCCACACAGATTCAGCAAACTCAGAAGTTAGGTATCTGTCCTTCTCTCTCCAACTTCCTGCCCATAAATGCCCTACACAGAGGCCCATTTTTGACAAACCTCTCCCGAAGACCATTTAGTGAACAACCAGGAGATTTAAAATAAGGATGACCAAATCATCACACCTGAATTGGGAGACAGTGGGGTTGGGAGAACAGTTAAGAAATAGGAAAGTGTTGCAGGAAAATAGAAGAAGGGAGGGATTTGAGAGGGATTTAGGGGGATGGCTCTTTATAGTTGGTGGGTAAAAGAATGACACAAATGACACAGGTATTTTTGGTTTTCCTTTATATGTCAGATGGATGTGATTGTTTCATTAGCCAACAAACATTATTGTTTTTTAAGGCACAAAAGAAAAAATCCTCATGTTGGCATATTTGGTTTGAAGAGCTTGCAGGGCATGCCAGGCAGAGATACTCTGTTGGAATCATGAAGGCTCTGACTTACCTCCCTTAATGAAAACACTCTCTCTCTCTCTCTCTCTCTCAATATATATATATATATATATAGATAGATAGATAGATAGATAGATAGATATCTCCTAAATCGCTGAGACTGGCTGAACTTGCAATTGTCCTCAACCTCTGGAGCCTCTGGAGTTACAGGCCTGTGCTAACACACCCTGCTATGATATTATACTTCTTAACCAGTCCTACAATACGAATTCTGTCCTTAAAAGTACCTAATCAACAGAAAGATTCATGTTGTCCACACAATAGTGCAGTCGTTAAAAAATATTCCATTCTGCCTTTTTTTGTGTGTGTGGTGCTGGGATTGAACTCAGGGCCTTGTTCATGCAACAAGCACTCTACCAACTGAGCTATGCAGTGGTGCACACCTATAATCCCAGTGGCTCGGGAGGCTGACACAGGAGTATCATGAGTTCAAAGCCAGCCTCAGCAAGGGGGAGGCGCTGAGCAACTCAGTGAGACACTGTCTCTAAATAAAATGTAAAATAGGGCTGGAGCCATGGCTCAGTGGTCAAGTGCTCCTGAGTTCAATCCCTGGTAACAAACAAACAAAAATCCCACTACTAAGCTAGCTAGATTTCCTGAAATCAAATATGGTGATAGCATTGCTCAGAAAAAGATACTGGATGTTTCATCATTTTAAATATAAGAAATGACTTTTCTAATAATCAAAGTTATAAATTCCTAAGTATCAAAGTGATCCATTTCCCATGATGGAGAATGTTCATTATTAACACACATTACTATTTAGCATGCTTTTTTCATATATTTTCTTAATGTTCTTATCCATGAATTATAGTCAGACATAATAATGGCATTCATTTTGACATAATTATACATGAATGGAAGATAATTTGCTCCATTATAATCCTTAGTACTTCCTCCTTCCCTCACTTTCTCCTTCTTCTGTTCCCCTTCCTCTACTCTATTGGTCTTCCTTCTATTTGTTTATTTATTTTTTAAATTTGTTCTTTATAGAGATACATGAAGGTGGAATTCACTGTGGTATATTCATAAATGTACACAGCATAATTTGGTCCACTACATTCTGCAGTTTCTCCCTTTTCCTACCCTTCTCCCTTTCCCCTCAGTGCCTGTTCTCTACTCCACTGAGCTCCCTTCTAATTTTCATGGGATCCAGCGATCATTTTTATTTCCCTATTTCTGAGTCTGGCTTGTTTCACTTAGCATGATGATTTCCGTCCATTTACCACTGAATATGGCGTGTATTTTAGACAATGCACTCAAGCATCTGATGAGCACTTGGCTCCCAGTCACTAAATTATTCAGGAATTTTCAGTGTTGTGATTCTATTATCCTGTTTGGGTTCTAAGGTGGAATGTCCACAAATGAGAAAACATCATTTTCTACCAAGCATGAAAAAACTTAAAATTTTCTAGACATATTCTAATAGGTCACCTATCTTTGCCTAAAATGCTTTAGTTCTTTTTCAGTTTAGAAAATATTTATTATACATTCACATATTAATCAAGTTTATGAAATTTTTGTCTGATACATTTTTTATTCTACTTCAATTTTGATTAAATTATATGCTTATTGTAAATATACCAGTTTGCTTCTAAATAGTTTCACCTTAAAGGAGCATTTTAAAAATACACATTAATATTATATATATATAATGGATCTACTCATGTAAATTTTTATAGGACTAATATAAAGAAACTACAGACAGAGGAAATTATTTTGAATAAAATTTATTTTTATTTTTAATAAAATAAATAATCCAGTGTATCAAAGCTTATTATTACAAAGTAAATACAAATATTATAAATGACATTAACATTTTTATATCATCTTTACAATGTAGAGTATACTCAGCATTCACCTAAATTTGGACTAATTAAATTTAAGTGTTCAGTAACCATGTGTGCCTTGTGACGTCCACATCTACAGCTCTATAGCAGGAGGTATTGCTTGGGGCCTAAGGATTTTTACATTTTTAATGGTTGAAAACTAATCAGAAGAAAAATAATATTTATTGTCACCTAAAAATGATATAAAATTCAAATTTCTATGTCCAAAAAGATTTATTGGACCATAGCAGTGATCATTTATTTGCATATTCTTATCTAGCAAATTTCTTGCTAAAAACAAGCAGCCAGTGAGATTTGATTTGTTTGGTACCAGGGATTGAACCCCAGGGGTGGACTTAACCACAGATCCACATCCCCAGCCCTTTATTAAATATTTTATTTTGACACAGGTTCTCGCTGATTTTTTTTAGGCCTTGCTAAGGCTCCTGCCTCAGCCTCCTGTGCCACTGGGATTACAGGGGTGAGCCACCATGCCTGGCCAGACAGTTAGTTTTGATAGATCATATGGCCCAAACAGCTTAAAGTGTTTGCTCCGTATTCCTTTTACAGAAAAAAAAAATTGCCAGCCTCTCTTCTGGAGGGTTTGTTCTTCTAGAAGTATGATCATGGCTTGGTTATCTTTGTTAGCAGAAGCTGATATACATAAGAAACTCAATAGTTTCACCATAGGATACACTTTGTAAATTTAATTAAATAAAAATTAATGAACACCATAACTCTCTACCCAGAAATCATATCTTACAATTATCTCAGTCTAAAACACTTCATTGAAACATAGTTAATGACATAAATTTTTCAACTTAGATAGATCTGGGTCCCTTTTGCAGCTTTGCCCAGTCTTTATCTTGGGTAATTTACTAATCTCTAATTCTCTCTTTCAGTATCTATAAAATGGGATAAAAGTGGTGCTGATCTCATGTTGTTGCAAAAAATTAATAAAATGACAAATATATAATAATTTAGTATAGTGACTGAAAAATGGTTATGCTTTAGATAAATGTTACTAACTTAATAAACATTCAGTTTCCTAATTTAATTTATTCTGTTTGATATTTTTTAAAATGTTCTTATTTATTAGTTCTTTTTAGTTATACATGACCATAGAATCCATTTTGATATAACTAAATAAGCATGGAATATATCTTATTCTAGTTAGGATCCTGTTCTTGTGAATACACATGATGGTGGGATTCACTGTGATATTTCTTTTTGTCACTGATATCAAAAAAAGTGATACTTTAATTAAATGGCTTGTAAAACTATATCTAAGTATTTGTTCATCTTGACAAATTTTAACAGTTTTCTGGGCTAGTTTAAAATATAATTTTGATGTCAAAATATAATACTAAACCTGAGACTCAGAAATAAATATAAATGCATATTAAATTTACTTGGAAATAAAGAATGTCTTCAAAGATAAAAAGAAGTATTTATGTATAAATGACATAGAGAAATGTTGCCAAGAAAGTTTTAGCAGTTTTGAGAATCAGAAGCACACATGGTTAAGTAATATATTATATAGCTTTACCTTAGCCTCATAAAATATTTTTTAAAAAGCACGCCTTTAAAATTAAGTCATTTTAAAATAAATAATGTAAGATTAATTAATTTAATGGTAGTTCAATGTTATAAATATTATCATATTTGATATTATAAAAGTATTCCAATCATATTGTTCCATTTATTTCCCTTGTTGAAATGTTAACGTTGCTGAAAATAATTCTTTAGACAGTTATGTTTAATTTAGGTTTTATGACTCCTCGGAGTGAAGAGAGGAAGAGTGTTGTAATTTTCTGGACATGGAGAATCATTTGCTATGGTAAACTGGATAAATGCTTGTGCTACCTCATGGGAGTAGGATAGAAAAGAGGAGCTGGATCTATTCTGCTGAGATGCCAGGTCTCCATTTTCTTTCAAAATCAGTGGCCTTAGAGGGATCATGAATTGCTGAGGTAGAACAATCTTTACTCCTCTTTATCTCTCTTCCACTGCCTTTGAAATCAACTAGAGCTTCATACTTGGAAGCAGCACAAAGGGTAAGTCTAGGAATAAAAATATGGCCTAGGATTTGTGATGCTCAAGTGATTCAGACTCATTTCTCCTATAGCTGCAGTTCTGAAACCTGCTAGACTTACCACTGATGTATTGCAGTTGCTAGCATTCTAATTCATTTTACAGAGGTAATCCTACCCAGCTCTACCATTACTCTTTTAAGGAGAGCTTATGCTTTGGTTTCATTTAAAGTAATTAATCACTAAATTCATAATTCCTGATTTTATCAAATTATGCAGATACAGAGAGCATCTAGGCCTTCTTTGTAGACAAAATCAAAGTGGTTAAAAACTGCCACTATACATGGTGCTCACACATGATATAAAAATACCCCTTCAACCTGCCTACCTCCTCTTTGTTTAAACAGTTTCTGTAATTCTATATATTTCTTTTCTGACTAAATAAAAATAAGGCTAATAAAATCCATTGGCTGTTTTACTCAACATTCAATACAGTGCATTTATTCTTTCTTATGTGTAAACCTAATATTTTTAAAATGATGTTCTTAATGAGTGTTCAATTTTATGAACCCACTCCAAGGGATATTATTTGTATAATATCCCTTAGAAAAAGCACAGTCTGTGGCTCCTTAATTTGTTTTATATTAACATATCTTAATTTTATTGTATATTCACAAGCTCTTTATCTTCAATTGTAAGAATTAATTTTTCTCATATTTAAAAAAGACACCTTTTCATATGCCTTAGGAAAATATATAAGAAATCTAGAAAATAACTAGCCTTGTAGTATTTTACAATGAATATTAATATGTTCATATTGATTTTCTTCTCTTAAAATGCTGTTGCCAATTTTGTTAGGTTTATTTTATGCATCAGAAATAAGCAAAAAATATTGAAACATTTATTACCATGAAATTATCACAAATAGCTGTAATAAAATAACCATATTGCCTTCATATTCCATGAATTTATTGATCTTCTCCTGGAAAAAATATTCAGAGAGATTTAAATGAAAGAATTTAACCATTTAATGAAAAGGAGATAAAGGGTCCAAACTTTAATCTATTATTTCTTATAAATATCTAGTGAGTGTTATATTCTTGTAAATAATTTCAGCTAAAGCATACCCTGTAGTTCATTCTAAAGCTATCATCTTGCAAACTGATACTTTGTTTAAGAAGGTAATTTTAATTTTAGTTCAAAACAATGCAATCATTTGGTTTCTTCAGACTCTAGTTATACATGGAATAGTCTCTTATTTTAAGTCAGACTACTATCACTAATCATGGAGGAACAAAGACGTGTCCAAATTTTGAAGGAACATTGGTGTCCCAAAGCTCAGATAATGAATTTTAGCTCTCTCTGGAGAAAAACCTTTCCTGGATGTAGTCTGGCAATATTCCAAGATTTCTTTTTAAAAGTAACTCCATATGTGTACTGAAAATAAGCTAGTGATGTTTTAAATCAACTGGAAAGAGAGGCTGTTCTTTTCAATATTTTTTTCCTGAGTGTAACTTTGAAGTGCAGCATTTGGGGATTATGAAGGTTTGGGTTACCTGCTGAATGAAGGCATGGAAAATTATTTGAAAGCACCCTTTTTAAAAACTGTACTTTAAACTTATGAAATATCACCTGTGGTTACAAGGAGGTATGCAATTCAAAGCATTTTTTTTCAAACTAAAGAGAAAGAGTTAATTTTAAATTGAGATTATATTTTCCATGTTTTCTATGTCTACAAGAGCATAATCAAAAGTTTGTGGTTCACTTATTTTTAAAGTCAGGAGATGATGGGGATGAGTAAATGCTATTAAATTAAAGAAAATATAGAGAAATTTAGTTGGACACTGTGAGCAAAACTAAACCAAGGACCACAGCTAACCATACTCTAATGATTGTCTCACAGCAGGTATTTTAAATGATTTCATTTTCAAATAAATTCAACTTGTATCTATTCCCCATAATCTGTTCTGAATTTACTTGATAGATTCAAAAGCTTGGAATTTTATATGTACATATAAAATTTATATATATATTTCCTCAGTAACATTTTTAGCCAGGGTGAAGTTGCTGATATTATTAAATTTGCATCCTATGAATATAATATAAAATATATTTGGATATGCATTCTTCTTCAGAAAACAAAGGAACTATCATAATATACTTCTAATTGATATCATGAGAGTATTCTTTGTTAAAGAAATCACAGTCATGCCTGCCATATGTGGAAATTGTCAAATAATATTTTGAAAAATTTTCAATGTCTATACAGTTAAATATTTACTATAGTATGCAAAACATTTGATTATAGCCAAATGGGAATATGGCTGTCTCTCCTGTTTAGCAGCAATATATCAATATTTAAAAATATCAGAGCTTCTGATACTGGTAAGAGTAAATAATAATTGTGCTAAAACCCATGATTTATAGAAATGTGAAGAAATGAATTCAGAAACTCTTTTCAAAGTAATTTAACATATATAAATACATAAATCATTTTTATTTGTGCATTTTAAACGTAGATTTTGGATAGTTTATAATGTATGGTGAAACTGTACCTTTTAGATTGTATTGAGTGTGTCTAGAAACATTTACTGTCTGTGCCTCTCATGTGGCAACAGTGTTCTGAGGAACCAGTGAGACCTGTTACATGTTCATAAGTGCAATGGAGAAAAAATAATTCAGAGAAGAAGACTATAACACTTTGGATAGGCTGTATGTGGAAAGTGTTGTAATTTTAGATGTAGCAGCTAGAAAGCTTTCTTGAAGTGGCTTTTGAGTGGAGCCAAAGGCTCATAGGAATGGACAATGTGGATACTTGGAGAAAGAGGATCCCCATCTAAGGTATGCATAAAAGAATGTTTCTGTCAAGTTCTGTGAACAATAAGGATGGCAATGCAGAGGTAGTTTCACAGACAAGTGCAGAAGAACTCAGAGTCAAAGTTGTCCAAAAGAGTAATAGACATTGAAGGCCATGGAAGGGATTTGGATTTAATTAGAATGAACTGGATGATTTTGAACAGAGGAGAGACATAGCATGAACTTTGTTTCAGCAAATTACTACTATTTTGAGACTAGACTGTAAGTGGACAAGGGTGATGGAAGAACGATAATTTGAGGATACATTGCAACAGTTAGGGAAGACAGGATGGGGTTTCAAGTGATGGGTTGTGACAGTGGTGATGCAATGGGTGTTAAGAAATGGTTGAACCAGGTGCAGTGGTGCATATCCATAATCCCAACTACTTGGGAAGCTGAAGGAGGAGGATCACAAGTTGCAATTTCAGGAGATCCTGTAAAAATTAAAACTAAATAAACTAAAAAGGATTGGGAGATATCTCATGGTGAAGTGCTTACCTAGCATGAACAAGACCCTGAATTCAATCACCAGAACCCATCCCCCCACAAAAGGAAGGGTTTAAATATTTAATCTATAGCACAGGCAACAGGACTTGGTAATCGGTCTGAGAAAAGGAGACATCCAGGATAGTCATAGACAAGGTCAGAAAGATGAAATTGTCACTGACTGTGATGGAGAAGGTTGTTAGAGAAGAATGCTTGGGAAGAATAACCCTGGAACTTTGATTTGGGCAAGTTAAGTTTGGCATGACTATCAGACATTTATATTGAGCTAACACATGGGAAATTGTTTACACAAGGCTGGAATTAATGTGGAAATCTAAAATTGAAATACAAGTTTAAGAATAATTAAAATATAAATTGAATTTAAAACCATTAGACTGAATCAGATTGCCTTTGAATGTAGATATAAATAAATATATAATTCCTTATCACATAATTATATATAGTCTTTATCAATCCTTTTTTATCTTTTGAACACACACACACACACACACATACACACATATATAAAACAACATATAAACCTAGCCAATGCAATCTCTAGAAAAAAATGTCAGGATAGTGAGAAAGATAGGATTGCTACAAATGCTATGAAGACCAATTTCTTACTAAATTTAGTTAAAATGTATATGCCCTCTGATTTAAAACCCTCACATATGGGCATACCATAAAAAATATAATAAATAATTTTTGCATATATCTCCAACAGACTTAAGTAGGACTTAAAAATACCTCATTGTTACACAAAATTACATATAAGAGTTTGTGAGGGGAAAGGGGGAAAAAAAAAACAAGGGAGAGAATTAAACAACAGCAGATGGGGTAGAGAGGGAAGGGGAGGGGGGATAGTAGGGGATAGGAAAGGTAGCAGAATACAACAGTCACTAATATGGTATTATGTAAAAATGTGGATGTGTAACCGATGTGATTCTGCAACTTGTATTTGGGGTAAAAAATGGGAGTTCATAACCCACTTGAATCAAATGTATGGAAGATGATATGTCATGAGCTGTGTAATGTTTTGAACAACCAATAAAAAAAAAAAATTAAAAAAAATATATATATATATATTGAAAAATCCTACATAAGAGAAATTGTGTAATACATGGTAACATCTCTGAACAACAGAATAGTGTATACCTGTCAACTCTATAAATCAGAACTATAGTATCAACTTAGATTGTTCTTGAAGACACAATATTGATCAGACTTTCAATGTATAGAATATTTTATACATTTTGAAGTCATTTCTATCAATTTATATATAATATATATATATATATATATATATATATATATATATATATATATATATATATATATGAATGTCATGATATATGTACAAAATTTAGAAATACATGCATCTTTAAAATTAAGTACAATTATTGCCACAGGGTCATAAGACTGGAGAGAAGAACATTAAGGATTTACATTAATTTATTTCTGATAAAATGTGATCTGATGCAACTCCAGCAGAATGTCTATTTCTTAATTATGTATGATATAGCCTGACTTTTCTGCTTTTTTATTTTTTAAAAGAAATGGTTTGATTGCATGTGTGTGAAAGAGAAAACTGAATTAAGAACTCTTTCCAGAGTTTGAGTTGCTATGCTGTAGAATTGAATTGCTAAGGGCACTATTAAATCAGTTATAAAATACTTGGCCTATTATTATTATTATTATTATTATTATTATTATTATTATCATTAATTTTCCTGTTCTGAGAATTGAACCCTCCAGCAATCTACCACTAAAATAAAGCTCAACCCATTTACTTATTCTTTTTTTTTTTTTTTGAGATGTCTTACTAAGTTACAAAAACTGGTTCTTGAGGGCTGGGGGTGTGGCTCAGTTGGTAGAGTGCTTGCCTAGCATGTGTGAGGCACTGGGTTTGATTCTCAGCATCACATATAAGTAAGTAAATAAAGGTCAATCAACAACTAAAAAGAAAAAAAAAAAAACTGGTTCATGATTTTTACGATACTCCTACTTCAGCCCCTAAGTCTCCCACATTATAGATGTGTGCCTCTGCACCCAAAATACTTGCCTCTTAGTAAAGATTTTTTACTAAACTCTATTATTCACTTCTCTCAATGAAGCTGTTAGCATTTTTCTTCTTCTGTTTCCTCAAAGTCATCTTTAAATTAATGACATCACCCAGCTCAAAATGAAAATAAAAAACAGGCTAAGTCTTAAAAAGAAAAGACACCCATCTCCTCTTGTTGGAAAGTGAAATAGACATCATGGGGAGAAAATTCACAAACAGCAGATGCTGTGGAGAGTTCACTTTTCAATTGTTGATATTAAACAAGAGCACCTCTGAGACTCTGAGAGTCCACATCCTGTGTTTATGGATTACAGTTGAAATGGTAAAACAGCATATCCTTGTACTTCTAAATATTTTATGATACAAGGCATTTATGATGGAGAATCATTTTACTCACAAAATGTTAGGTTTCTTCTAGTATTCTATTTATTTTAACTTGGAAGGAAACTACATATTTAACCTGTACTGAATGAGATGGGAAATAATGAACAATGCAATGACATACAGTAATTTTGAAAAAGTAAATTATTTCATTTTCATAGAGATAAATATTTAACACCACATAATGAAAGATGATTAATTTTAGTATTGCACATAGGATTCTCAAAACATAATAAATTAATGGATTTAACAAACAAATATGCAAAATCCTCAAATTTAGTAATTTGAATTAAATATGAGCAATGAGAAAAATACTCTATATTACAAAGATAAAGCATTATTAATATAGATTAATTTTTTAAAATAGATAAGGTAGAAAAATAAAGCTTGTCAAAAACATTTCTGAAAGTTATGCTAATTTCCATTAGGTATAATTAGGTTTGCATTATAGATGTCTTAATATTTACATGAAAAATTACTTCTCTAGCTTCTATTTTAATTATTCATAGCCACCTTGCAAATGCCTGCTGTTGACTATTGTGGTGTGAGAAAGTAAAAGTATTTTATTGAGTGACTTTTCTTACACATGAAACAAAGTAGTGCACTTGCTGAGCCTGTGAATTCTAGCAGCAGATTTCCTGGGTTTGAATTCTTTAATCTCTTTCATTTTCCTCACCTTTAAAATGAGGCTAATTGTTTTGTGAGTATTCAGCAGGATAATACATAAAGCTACTTATGGTTTGGCATCTGGTAAGCCCTGGGTTCTCATCGACCTACAGATTAATTTTGTTGTACTGAGAAAGGAGCTAGTTTTTTGAATGGTCTCTGGTGAAAAGCATCCTCCTTGGATCCTCTTCAATTCATTCTCCTCATTTAACAATCACTTAGAAAATCACATGTGATTAAATATCTTCCCTAATTAAACCCTTAAAAATTGTTCAATTACTCTTAGGACAAAGACCAAAAATCCTTAATACAATCTTTACAGGCCTGACTAGACAATATGGTCATTGCCTTCCTCAGCAGTCTCACTTCTAACATTTTTTTTCCCAACTGCAGTCACACTTTTCCCTCTTTCAGATTCTC
This sequence comes from Marmota flaviventris, assembly GCF_047511675.1. NCBI lineage: Eukaryota > Metazoa > Chordata > Mammalia > Rodentia > Sciuridae > Marmota > Marmota flaviventris. The sequence continues at coordinate 55,690,838 of NC_092512.1, read as the reverse complement.
AAAATCATCCATTTTCTTTCTACTTAAGGACATTCTCATATACATGCAGTCTACCTCTTAATTCCTAGTTATCATTTAGATCTATGTTCTCTGGATCTTCCAGGACAATCTCTGAAGCTTCTTGCCTAGATGGACACTACTCTTGAACACTCTTTCTCAAATTTTTTTGGTAGTTTTAGTTTGGAATGATATTTTCGCTTACTAACAAAATGAGGTTTTTTACATGGAAGGTATAGGATGACTTACAACAAACATCATTATACTCTTACAATTGTTCATGAAAAGTAAAGTCCTCCTAGACTGGAGAAGGCAGAAGAGGATCAAGAGGAAGCAAGAGAATACAGACCTTGTTTGGCCCACACTACAGAAAAGGCAGGAGAGGAGAGCAGCAAAAGGAAGAACACATACATTTGGGGGATTTAAATGTTTATGGACAATTAGGAGATCGGGCAAATTATACTATGTGTCTAGAAAAAGTTGCAAAAGTGTCATCAAATCCTACAGTATCTCACCGTAAAATGTGTTATGCAAGCAGGAAAAAAGCATCAGTGATGTTTCATGTTTCTGGCATTTGCCTCTGAAACAAGTTTATTCCTCCCTGCAGTCTTAGAAAGCCACAAGTGGTCTTCACACTCCCTAGGACATTTCAGCAAATGGCCTGCATGAGTACATTGTGGAGTCCCTCTGTTACCACTACCATGCCAATGATGTTGTTTACATCTGTGCTGGACACTGATCAATCTCTTGAACTTGGATGGCTTTTCAAAGAAAATGTTCCCTTCGATGAGGGAGGCTATACTATAATTTAAATCCATGAAGAAAATAAATTACATTTATTTTTTGCAATACAGATTTATTGATAACCCTTCTTTCCTTCCTTCCTTCCTTCCTTCCTTCCTTCCTTCCTTCCTTCCTTCCTTCCTTCCTTCCTTCCTCCCTTCCTTCCTTTCTTCCTTCCTTTCTTCTTTTTTCTCTCTTCTCTCTAAAATATGTGCTCTATACCGGACTTACAAGGTCTATAAAATTTTTTTCTATCTTACTCTTCAATATTTAAAACTCAGTATAGTCTATGGCACAAGTAAGTGGATGAATACATTTAGTTTGATTGAATGCATGATGATTAACAGATGAAGTGTTTGTGACTTACTGATCATGGACCAGATATCTTATTCAGATGCATATTTGAATGAATGAGTGAAAACTCTAATACATTAAAAGAGTCCTGGTTGTAACCACCTGAGATTAGTTTCCTAGTAGATAATGTAAAATAAAGGTTTATTTGAAAAACTCTCAAAAATTATTAGAATATTTTAACCTTGTATGGGTTACAAAGAGAGATTCTGACCTTCTACACTTTTCCTGGCTTCCCTGGCCTTTCTTTGAAATCTCACTGGAAGCTTTCATGACTCCTTAACTCCAGCATACTGAACCTTTTTTTTTTTTTTTTTTTGGTTACCGGGAATTGAACTCAGGGGAATTCGACCACTTAACCACATCCACAGCCCTATTTTGTATTTTATTTGGAGACAGAGTTTCACTAAGTTGTTTAGCACCTCTCTTTTGCTGAGGCTGGCTTTGAACTCATGATCCTCTTGCCTCAGCCTCCAGAGCCATTGAGATTACAGGTGTTTGCTACCACACCAAGCAGCATACTGAACTCTTGCAAAACCAGCACCATGTAAAAAATGCCAGGATCTGTGCCAGTATGTTTAATAGCTGAGCCCTCTTGCACCATGGCTGCAGTAGCATCTGCAGCAATTTCTAAATGGGCAGCTGAACACAGTGAATTGAATCCTGGGGAAACAGCTACCTAGCTGGTATTGATACTTTCATGTCAAAAAGTGTCTTTTAGTTTTTAATTTTATTTCCTTGAGCCTTCCATCGGCATGGGCTTGCTGATTCCAAAGATGCCCTCAAGATATCTTTTCTACTGTTTTTTTTTTTTTTTTTTTTTTTTTTTTTTTGTGTGTGTGTGTGTGTGTGCAAAATACTTAGCTTCTCTTTAATGGCAGTAATATCTTCAACAATCACACCTTCCTTGGCCCTAATTTTGCAGGTGCTTCTTTTCCAGCCTTATTGCAGTGTTTCAATTATTACCTTTTAAAAAATATTCTCATAAATTCTCATAGTAAATCTGATAAAAGCTGTCAAAAATACCCATGTCACTGCCTGAATGCTGCACTGCCTTGAAATTTTCTTCATCAGATTAATTAGTCTATCACCTTTAAGCTCAGCTTCACAGAAAGTCTGAGGACTAGACCCAAATGTAAACAAATCTTTTGTCAGAGTGTAACAGATGGTCTCTAGTCCAATTACAGTATAGTCCTTGTTTTCCTCTGAAACCTCTTGATCAGAGTTTATTGTCCATATACTTATAAGCATTCTGGTCTTCTGAGCTCTTACCAAAATTTCTCAGTCAGTTCTGCTTACAGCATTCCAAAGCTTCTCCAGCCTGCATCTCCAAACTTTTGCAAATTTCTCCAATAAAACCAGTTCCAAAGACTCTTAAACCACATGGTCAGGTTAGCCATGATAATGACCCCACTTCCCAGTACCAATTTCTGTGTTAGTCAGCATTTCAATTCTGTAACCAAAATAGCTGAGAAGGACAATTTAGAGGAGAAAAACTTCCTTTGGAGCTTATGATTTCAGAAGTCAGTCCATGGTTGGTCTGCTTCACTGTGCTATGCCTGAGGCAGTGAACATCAAGGCAGAAAGGCATGGCAGAGGAAACTGCTCAGATCATGGCAGCAGAGAAGCACAGAGTGTGTGCATGAGGAGTCAGGGGCAAAATCTAAATCCCAAGGGCACAACTCCAGTGTCCTACTCCCTCTAGCTATGCTCTGAATGCCTATAATTACCACCATACATTCAAATACATTCAAATTTTAAACTTATCAATTTTATGAATTAAACCACTAATCAGGTTATAGCTCTCAAAATCTAATTACTTCACCTGTGCACATTCCTGCATTGATACATGAGTATTTGGACAGACATTTCACATACAAATCCTAACACCCTTGTTCCATTTTTCTCATGTTAGTGAGCATTGATATCTGATTATTATTTGTGAAAATATTTAAATTTTTATTTCAATCGTCACTTTCATCAACTACAAGAAATCCAACAACTTTTAAGATTTATGATTTGCCTTTATTAGACATTTTTAGTATACTTATGAAGTTTCTAGATACATTATCCAGCATTTATGAGGACATAGAGTGGATGTAAAAGTAATTTTCCATCAAATCCCACAAAGAATAAATTTTGAATGATCAATTTTATACAAATATTATTAATAAAAATGTTTTTATTCTAACCGGATTTGCTTTCCTTGCCAAATTTCTAACTCAACACAACAGTTTTATTAGTAATAAATATTGTGTAGAAAATGTTCAGATGAGGAACTTAAGAAATAAATACACAAAGTATAAACTAGAAAAGCATGTGTTATTTACCTACCATTTATTTATTTCTTATTAATTATAAACTGTGCTCTATAGCTTTTGTATAAACTTTCATTACTTAGAACAATAGGTGATTTTTATTCCCAGTATGCAGATTTTTTTTTAAATCAAAAAAGTAATATTCAGACTACAAAGTTGTTCAAAATATAAAGCAGGATTCAAAGTAGTTTTCTGAATTGTCACAATGATATCAGGATATCCTTTCACATTTTTTTTGGAGCAGTCAATTGATAATGTTTTAAGGAGGTGGACTACCAACTTCTAGAAAATGTTTATCTCTGGAATGCATTATTAATACTGCACTATCAAACTATATTCAAGGAAACTATTAAATTTTTGAGCTCTGTATAGAATATTCCTAAAATTCTATTTTGCTAATATGTGTCATAGAATTTCACTTTAGTCTGTAAACAGTTCAGAAGCCCCCTTTCCATAATACATAGACAAATATCTCATGAAAACTTGGTTTGCTATATGCTGGCTAATTACAGGAACTCGTTTTCCTATCTTTAAATTGCTTTATGCTTCATTATTCATTAGACCCTCATCATTTGGAAGATAATCATGTTCATAATGAACTAAATTGTTCATTTTCTACTTTATTTGCAATTATGATTTGGATCTGACATTTCTCCCACAGGCCCATATGCTACAGACTTGGTTACAAGTCTATGGTACCATTGGGAGATGGTAGAACTTTCATGCATGTGTGGCCTAGTAGAAGTAAGTTAGGTCATTGGTAGTATGCAACTTTTTCCTTCTATTTTCTTTCTGTTCACCATGAAGTGAGAAACTTTGCTTCACTATCCCCCCCTCCCTGACCATGTGTTCTGCCTTAGAGAATTCCAAAAGGCAATAGAGACAGCCAACTATGGACTGAACCAGGAGCCAAAATAAACCTTCCCTACTTTAAGTTGATTTATCTTAGGTATTTGTTACAGTGACAAAGGCTGACAAATACATGAAGAAATAGATAATTCTTTCTATGAAGCATTTTCTTATTTCTTCAATATCCATAAAAAGGATTTATCTTTAAAACAGATTTTCAATGGAAATTTATGGAAGTAAGAGAAAAATTTAAATGATAGCCAATAAACCCAATCCATTTGCAAATGTCCCTATTCAGCATGAAAGCTAAATGGGTAACTCTTAAGAAAAAAAAATGTCTTTGTATTAAGGCAAAATGTGACAGCTACAAGAACTTTTCTTCTTTTAGTGCAATAAAAGTAAATTTAAGTTTGCCTACCATAGAATGGTTGAACAAAATAATTACTGTGATATCAATGTCTATGCTTTTATAAGATTCTGTCTTTATAGCCACTCTATGATCTATCTGTAAGGCAAAACATAATGTAGTTTCTGAGATTTATGTCGTTTGTATTAAAAATAAACCATATTTCACAATATGAACAGAAAATAAATTCATCCATTTTTTTTCTGACATAACAAATTGTTACTGAAAATACTTGTTTCTTTAAAATAATAATTTTCAAAACTCAGATGTAAAAGATAAAAAGCATGGAATGTTTCATCCAGTTCTATTATGTTCATATTTTCAGTCAACTTTGCTCTGATGCTATCTAGAAAGTGAAACAAACTTAGTATATATCTAATTTCCAGAGTTCAAACAGAAATTTGAGAAGCCAAACAAATATAATATATGTAGGAAAGCATGTTGGTAGTATTTGTGACTTTGTTGTTCAGCATTCTCTCTGTGGTACCAGGAAGTGGTACAAAGCTGTATAAAAACACATCATAGCTGGTGAAACAAATAGGTTGATATAAGTGGAAATTCAATATAAACAGGCTTGACAAATGTGGAGAAATTTAACATTGACCCTGTGGGATTTGGGCCAGACTTTTAAATTTGATTGATAGACTTAAGAATTTTATATATATGGATTCAATACAAGTGGGTATCATGGCATCATAAAAGCAATATTATCAACTAAAAAAGTTGCGAACGTCTCTCTCCCAGGAATTGGATGTGTAACGTCTTTTTAGCTACTCAAGTTAACTACTGAAATCCACTTTTTTCATCTAGTTTTGATGTGGTTTTATAATTTAACACATTTCTTGTTGAGCTTCTTAGAAGCTTTTCTTTTCATCAAATAGGCATTTGCTGATGCACCCTAAGAAGAGTCTTTCCCTCTATTTTTATTTGATTACTTTTGTTTACTATTGCTATTTTAAAATTCAGTTAAATAAAATATCATCAAGTTTGGCTTCTCAAGGAAACTCTCTTGAACCTTTTGTATTTTCCTATGGATATATTCTTCTAAGTCTCATAGAAAGAAAAAAAGCAATGAAACTATGTTAAATACAAGTAATATTGTAAACAAGAATAGTTTTCTTTCTCTAGACACTTCAGGAAATATCTACAAATACATCAAAATTTTAAAGTCCTAGTCATGGCATTAGTAATGTCTCTAAGGAGTTTTGGTTCTTTTTACTGAAAAAATATTATTTAGAAATAAAGATTTGAATTCTAGTTAAATTACCAGTTGTGAATGTGGAGTTAAACTGTAAATTTGAAAAATAATTTAAAACAAATTTTATCCCCCTCAAACTTGTATATTTTTTAGTTTATATACTTTGTGAACATATGTGAGCAATATTGTTTAGTTTCTGATATACTTCATTGTTACTTAATTTTTTTTTTCTATCAGAGATATATTCAGTATCCCTACTCTAAGTAATTTGAGGATCGGGATGCAATTCAGTGGTAGAGTGCTTGCCTAGCATGAATGAGAATCTGGGTTTCATATTCAGCACCAATGAATAAATACATACATACATATATGCATACATACATAAACAAATAACTTAATGAATGTTAGTAATGGCCACATGCATTAAAAGTAGTAGGTTCCAAATAATTTCTCAGAGGAATTCATTAATTAAAATTTGGATTAGTCTATCCAGTTTTCACACTTAATTGTACAATGGAATTTGGGTGTGAGCTAAATTAGCTTTAGAGATTCAGATTAATTAACAATATGTTGATAAAAGGAATGTGGGAAGTTATGTGCAAACTCACACAGAGAAAAGAATTATCTTTAAATTTCCATTTAAAAATATTGAAAAATAATTATGAAATCAATATGTAATTAAATATTTGAAGTACAGAAAACTTTATCCAGATTAAAAAAAAAGAATATCTTTGCTCAATTAAATTTACTTTGTTCTTCCTGTTAGTCTAAGAGCAACCCACACAAATTAATGTTTTATTAATTTTTTTTTCAAATCATATACCAATTATACTGTATGTATTATTATAAAATTTCTTTGGCCCACTTTTCAATTATTCTCAAGATAAACTTTCTAAAATATTTTATTAATATTTCAAACATAAACCAATTTCAATTACTAGACTTCATAGAAATCCTTAAAACTAGCATCACTTATCTTAGAAATTCATTTGTAATATAAGATTATACATTACACGTAGATGGATCTTGACCATTGGTTATAAATGTATTATCCTTTTTTTAGGTATTTGTTTTGTAATTAGTTGTACATTGGTTTAGGCCATAATACAGGTGTGTTAAAAGCTATTTTTTACCCCATCTTTCAAATAAATATAATTATATATTTCACATATTTTCTCCATATAGACCTTCTGTTTTTTGCTGTCTAAAAGTAGCAAAAATTTACAAATAGTTTCCATACATTTTCATCAGAATAACAATTGTCTGAGCTAGGAACATAATATGAATTAAGTGCTATTAGCTAACCAAAGACTATATTTGAATTTCACTAATTCCTTATTAATATTCCTTTTCTGGTCTAGTATCCAGTCTAGGATTCTTTGTGTCTTCTTACAGTTACCAGTGCTAAGAATAGAGTTCCCTTCTATTAATTTACTAAATTATTTAATTATGTTTTAGCCTTGTGGGTAGTTCATTTATTTTGTGGATTATAACCCATTATAATTATTATTTAGTTATTGAAATTATCTGAGAGTTAGCTATTGGGAATTCCTTCATGTAGGCTTTTATATGTCTCTCAACATACTTCCATAATTTTTTACCATTTCCTTATTTTTGGCAAGAAAAAATGTACCAGGTCCTTTTGTATCTTTCCTGTCCTAGTTGTGGAATTAGTAATGTCTCTAAGGAGTTCTGGTTCTTTTTACTGAAAAATATTATTTAGAAATAAAGATTTGAATTCCAGGCATACACTTTGCCTCTAAGAATCATTACATCTACGCCTTAGAAAACTAGAAAATGCATGGATATATTTTACATCTCACACACACACACACACACACACACACACACCTATATACATCTCTGTATATTTGTATCAATATTCAAAACTGTGAATACAAATTGATATTTCCAATTCTATTCCAACACTCTGGTATTTATTTTTCCATTTTTTTTTTTTTTTTTAGAAATTTGTCTTTAGATTTACACAGTATAGCCAAAAAGCAGTTTTCCAAATATTCTTTCTTGCTTACCCTACCAGTGTGGTTGTCTTATCCATTCGTTACACTTTTAAGTTCACTAATTAATGTTTGTTTTCCATCTTGGTCCTTTCTTCCGCATCCTTTTACCTACCCAGTGTTTTTATTTTATACTCAGTTTTATTCTTGATTTTCTTTTGTTCTCCAGGTGTACTATTATATCACTTTCTAGTGCAGAGAGCTTTGCTTTTTCTTTACCTATTTTGCCTTTCATAGGTTTATTTCCTCCATCTGCATTGCTAATAGCTAAGATAACATCTTGTATAGTTTTAAATATTTAATGAACAAATTATTTTTTCAGCTCGTGTATTTGTAAAAATTTAAGTAGTTTGTTATAAAGGTTTCCCTCCATTAGATTGTATAGAAAATGCCAGCAGTTTTACACTGAATTTTTACATTCATTCAGTGGAAGACTTCTAACTTCAAGAGATATAGGAGGGACACAATTATCCCCTCCCCAAATATATGAGAAAACCATAGACACAAATGTACTAGAATTTATTGTTCTTTCACCGCAACCAAATAGTGTTTGGGTACCAGGAAAAATGAACTCAGAAATACAACGTAAGCATGATAAAATCAAATAAATTATGATTTCCTTATGCAATATTATTACTTGTAAATCAATAGTGGATAGATTTTCATCCCTGGAGGACAAAGTTTTCTTTTTCTCCATTTGACCCCAATACTAATGTTATCCCTGGAATATAGTAGAGGATTAGTAAATCAAACCATACCATAAACCAACAACATTTCTTTAAATTTGTGTCTTCAAATAGGTTTTGGCTCCAAAGTGACAAAAATATGTGATGAATATCCAGCTATTTCCAGATCATTTAGAGACTAAATATCAAGAGAAGAGATTATCTTTCTCTCTTTCTCCTGCTTGCTTTAATGGCCATTTACCCTCATTTGCATTCCCTACAGACTACCTCAGGGGAAATGAGATGATGGCCTTTGGGTCAATCAGCTTGACTAACACAGTATTAACTCTTAGAAATGACTGAATGTGGGACAGGCTTTATATTATAGGTTACTTTAGGTTTTCAGATTATCTATACCCTGCTATCACAGTTCTTCATGACCACAGATAATTAAAGGGAACTTTGCATTAAGTATGCTGCTTCTTTATGGTTGGCTTAACTCTAGAAACATGGAGACCTGTGGAAAAATATGAACATATTCTCTCCTATTTGATAAAAACCCTTTTGCAATAATTTGTACTCTGTTTGTGACAGCAAAATAAAACTGGTTGCATTGAGAAAACTATAATATAATAGGGATAAAACAAAAACAATTTTGGAATTGAAAGAAATTTCTATTCTCATTTACATGTTTGATCTGATATAGTACCAAAAAACTTCCAGCTAAAGGCAAAAAGTTGAGAAATGGGCATACTCTTTTCTAACTTTCCCAATCAATAAATATGATTAAATAATAGTAAGAATAGAATTTGTTAATACCAAAGGTACAAGGCACAAATACTATGTCTATAATTTTTCCTAAGACCTATGAAGAATAGGCATAGCACAAACTTATTAGAGTTATAAATCAATAAAATTTGGCCTCTCCACTAATGTAAGCTATCATATATATATGCGCATATATGTATATATGTTCATATACAGGTATGCATGTGTATATATACATATTAACATATAAATATATGGGTAGGTACATACAAATATGTGTATATACATATAAATATACACATACATATATATCATGTATTTTATTAATATTTTCATGAATATAAATAAAGATTATAAAATCAAATATTAAAAAAGCAATTTTTTCTGTAGCCATAAACTGGTTTGTGTTAGGCAAAGCTGATTTCACAACCCTCATCTCCTAGCTTCACAAGTGGATCATTTCACCTAGACCTAATTCAATAAGTTCGTGTTCTTCTTTAGACCTTAGTAATGGCTCAGAAAGGGACACATCATTTCACAGAGCTAACTCTTATGTTTAGACTCATTCCTCTTCCTGCAGTATCTGGAAAATAGGTAAAATAGAACTATTACTACCATAGAGAGCTTGCCCTGAATCTGTCCTCGGAAGTCAGAATCCTGAGATCATGATAGCTTTAGTCCATTCACACTGTATGAGAGTTACATTCATTCAACCTGAGCTTTGGCTTATCAACTCAACTTCCAGTCTACACATTTGCTTTTAACTGAAGTTAGTTGTCTTGATTTTTAATTTACTTACAACCTAAAGAGTATTAATAAATATTTTTGGTTCACAATAAACATGAAATAATGAAATTATATAGGTATTATCAAATAATATTAGATATGCATATATTATCAAATAATTATGAGCATGGTCATGTAATGCTCAGTGTAATAATAAGTACTATAATGTCTAGTAATTCAGGTATCTCTAGCTTACATTTTCCCATAAGTGGTAGGTTTCTAGAATCATTTTTATATGTATATGAAATAAATGACACACAAATATGAAATATATATAGGTATACATCGGAGTTCTTTGCAAAAATAATTGACAGATGGCATTCCCAAAGATGAAGGGGTAAGTATCTACTAGTAGCTAGGCAAAGGGCAAACAACTGAATTAACTACCAAAAGCCCAAATCAAGAAAGAATATGAACAGAAGAAGACCAGAAAATTTGTGTGAAGTTAGAGTGCAGCAAAATTGACTTATGAAAGCCATGCTGAGAATTTTTTTTTCTTTTTTTTTCTTTTTTGGTACTGGGGATATTGAACCCAGGGAAACTTAAGTACTGAGCCACATCCCCAGCGCCCCCGCCTTTTTAATATATTTTATTTTGAGAGACAAGGTCTTGCTAAGTTGTTCAGGGCCTTACTAAATTGCTGAGGCTGGCTTTGACCATGATAAGAATTTTGTTAGTTCTTATAAAAAATAAAACAATGAAGAACTTTGGAGAATTGGAACCCTCAATCATTTTGCTTTGTACATAGACAATTCCTATAGCAATATAGATACAGAATAAAACAGCAAGCACTGCTACATTAGGTGTGGTGGGTAGGTCATTTAAGAGGAAGTAGCATTGGGAGGGAAACACACACACAATGAGGATGATGTTAAGGGAAGTAGCAGAAGCAATGCTCAAGTTGACATTTTTGACAGAATGTCAAATTGGCTTGAATCTATTTCCAAATTTTTCTTCCCTTTTACGTTTTTTTAAAGACTGTGAATGGGGAAAAATGAAGCAACCCTGCAATACCTTTAATAAGGATTTTTTTTTAATGTGCACACACTTTCATAATACCACTTCATTTATTTAACTACTTTCCTCACTTATCCAGTGCATATGTTAACTGCAAATAAAGCAACAGTTTAATGATATCTATTGGATAAGATACTGAATTTTTAACTTCAACCTTCAAACTTCCTTTCTTGATTCTCCTGGATGTATTCTGGGAATCATGTTAGTGCTAAGGATGATATGAAAAGCAAGTTCTTCTCTATATTTTCAGATAAGATCTTATTAATTATTAACTCAGCTATTCATATTATAATTTACAGCATTTAAAATTGTAAGTATATCTCTAAAATTACATGAAATATAATTTTTCAAAAAACACAAAGCCACCTATTCCTGTCATTACAAATATTTTAGGCCTGTACATTTACTTCAGGATTATATAGGATGTATAATGGACTGATTTTTTGTGATTTAAAACAAAAATTTCTACTTTTTATAATTCATTTTTTCTTTGCATAGTTGTCATTTCAGTGGCTACAAAGCATCTCATTGAATTATCCACCTCAATGTACATTCTAACATCTCATCTCACAACTTATTTCCAAATTTTCACCATCTTAGGTAATGTTGTAATGAGGTTTTTATATTTCATTATTTGCCATTTGGATACTTTATACTTTTGTGCATGTGTTTCGATATGATATTATTAGTGAAATTGGGTACTGATTTTACTTATTTCTTCAAGGGTGGTGAACCTCTTGTTTTAAACATAAGAAAAATAAAGCTATCTAGACATATAGGGAAACAGAAATAAGAAAATCTAGTCATACTTACCAGAGGAAGACGAATATTGCCACCAAACCACTAATACAGTCTCTTAGTACTTTTCTAAAACTTTGAACACAGTAGTTACTTGGAATGACTGTCACATAAATAGCTGATAAACTCCAACTCATTGAGTCTCCAGAATGACAGTAAACAATAAATTTTTTTAAATAAATAAATAAGATGACATCAAATAATGTTAGTAGGAAACTTTCCCCTTCCTATTGCATGCTATCTACACTCTTATGGCATTACAGTTGCCATGACAGAGCCTGTATCTACACTGAATAATCTAGAGGTGGTAGTAGCCTCGAAATACAATCTCCTCAAGATTTTGCTTGTCGAGCAGTCAGGCTACACACTTCATTCTTAATTTCATGAGAAAACAATGGCACAAGAAGTTAGCAAAAGTGAATAATTAATGAGTTATAGTTGTCAACCTCCATATATATCCCTGTGTTAGAAATTCCTATCAATCAGATCAAAGACAGCTTTGACAATGTGACAAGCTGTAGGAAACAATGCTGAGTGGATTTGAGAGGCTCTTGCTGGCGACCTCTCACATGCTCAAGCAGTGGGATGTTGCAGAATAAATCTAGGTAGATTCTGCATGCTTAAATATATTTCTATGGCAACCAACATGTTTACTTTGTTGTTTTACTTAAGTATAAAATAAATATTTTTGTGATTTTTTTTCTAAAAATTTCATCTTAAAACTCTAGTTGTGGGCAATAAATAAGCAATAAATAATAATTGCTTATTATTTATAAATTTTAATTTTTTTTTCAATTTTATGTCACCCCTTGTGTTTTAGTAATGACCTAATTAAGCAACTTTCCAGGATAAAAAGAAAAAAGTATATATTTTTAAAGTTTGCTACAAAGTACATGGGCTTAAAAGAGAAAAAAAAATAATTAGCAATCATGGAAAAATCAGTTCAGAACAAAATCAATGACAATATTTCCCAATCACACTCTTCCTTTTATAAATCTCTTTACCATATTTTTGGAGTTTATTGATCTCTCTTTCTTTATTCCTAGACCTTGTTCTCCAGATTCATTTTGGAAGATGTCCTTAATCCACCTGAGTAGTTCCATTCTTAGTTTAAAAGAAAAGTATTCACAAAAGAATTTTGAGAACCCAATTCATAATTTTGGGTGCCTAGTTGAGTACCCTTGACAGCAGTGGATTATTTGGGAGAAAAGTGATATCTTAGGTAAAGCCAAGTTTTGTATTCAGATATTTTTTTCTTTATTTATGCCGAGACAATCACTCATGTTAACTACAGTGATAAAATAGCCTCTAAAACACACGCACAAATCTTTCAAATTATTTTTAATGTTTTAATTTTTAAAAACTTATTTATTTGCTCTAATTTGTTATACACAACAGCAGAATGCATTTCAATTCATACTAAACATAGGGAACACAGTTTTTCATTTCTCTGGTTGTACACAGAGTCGAGTCACATCATTCATGTCTTCATACGTGTATTTAGGGTAATGATGTCCATCTCATTCCACCATCTCTTGTACCCTCATTCTCCCTCCCTTTCCCTCCATCCCCTTTGCCCTATCTAAAGCTCCTCCATTCCTCTCATGCTTCCCCCCATCCCCATTATGGATCAGCATCCTCATATCAACAAAAACATTCGACATTTGGTATTTTGGGATTGGCATACTTCACTTAGCATAATATTGTCCAATTCCATCCATTTACCTGCAGATGCCATTATTTTATTCTCTTTTAATGCTGAGTAATATTCCATTGTGTGTTTGTGTGTGTGTGTGTGTGTGTGTGTGTGTGTATTAGTTTCTTCATCCATTCATCTACTGAAGGGCATCTACTTTGGTTCCACAATTTAGCTATTATGAATTGTGCTTCTATAAACATTATTGTGGCTACATCACTGTAGTATGCTGTATTTAAGTCTTTTGAGTATAAACCAAAGAGTGGGATAGCTGGGTCAAATAGTGGTCCCATTCCAAGTTTTCCAACAAATCTCCATACTGTTTTCTATATTTTTTCAACCAATTTGCAGTCCCACCAGCAAATGTATGAGTGTACCTTTTTCACCACATCCTTGCCAACAATTATTGTTTGTATTCTTAATAGATGCCATTCTTACTGCAGTGAGATGAAATCTTAAGGTGATTTTTATTTTCATTTTTCTAATTGCTAGAGATGTTGAACATTTTTCATGTATTTGTTGACTGCTTGTATATCCTCTTCTGAGAAGTGTCTGTTCAGTTTCTTGGTCTATTTATTGAATGAGTTATTTGTTTTTTTGGTGTTAAGATAATTAAGTTCTTTATATATCCTGGGGATTAGTGTTCTATCTGATGTGCGTGTGATAAAAATATGTTCCCATTCTGTAGGCTCTCTATTCACCTCACTGATTGCTTCTTTTGCTGAGAAGAAGCTTTTTAGTTTGAACCTATCCCATTTATCTTTTCCTGGTTTTAATTCTTGTGCCACAAGAATATAAGATGGTGAAATGAGATGGACATTGTTACCCTAAGTACATGTATAAAAACACAAATGGTGTGACTCCTCTTTGTTTTCAACCAGAGACATGAAAAATTGTGCTCTATTTGTATAATATGAATTGAATTGCATTCTGCTATCATATATAACTAATTAAAAATTTTTAAAAAAGGTTCTTTGTTGGCATTCATTTTCTTTCAGAGCCTTGTTTATGTTGTTTCATGATGGCTTTGAAGGTCTGGGTTGAAAAATCTGCTGAAATCTGAATTGGTCTTCCCGTATAAATGATCTGATTCCTCTTTCTTGAGGCCTTTAAGATTCTATCCTTATTTTTATTATAATATATCTTGTTGTAGTTCTGTTGTAATTTTGTACATTTGGTGTTCTGTAAGTCTCTTGTGTTTGATTTTTCAATTTATTCTTCATGCTTAGGAAATTTTCTGATATTGTTTCATTGAAGCGATTGTGCATTCCTTTGGTTTGAATCTCTGAGCCTTCCTCTAACCCAATAAATCTTAGATTTGGTCTTTTGATGTTATCCAATAGTTCTTGGATATTCTGTTCATGATTTCTTACCACCCTCACTGTGTGGTCAACTTTATTTTCAAGATTGTATATTTTGTCTTCATTGTCTGAGGTCCTGTCTTCCAAGTGATCTAGTCTGTTGGTGATGCTTTCTACTGAATTTATAAAATTTGGTTTATTGTTTATTTCATTTCAAGGATTTCTCTTTGTTTGTTTGTTTGTTTTCAGAATCTCTATCTCTTTCTTGAAGTAATCTCTTTCTACCTCTATTTACTCTCTTATCTCTTTGTTGGTGTGATCCATGATTTCCTGTGTTTGCTCTTATCTTTTCGTTAGACTGATCAATTTTTGCCTTTATTTGCTCACTTAGGTCATTATTTAATTCTCAGATCATTTTAATTATGTAAATTCTGAACCCCTTCTCTGACATTTCATCTACTGAGCTCTCCATGGATTTTATTGTTGTACTATCTTTGTTTGGGGCACTTTCCTCCCTTGTTTTTTCATGATGTCTATGTGTCATCCTCTCTTGCAGTATAGATCTGAGGCATTGCAGCTTCTTTCCTATTATCTTATAGTGTCCCTACAGGTTACCAATACCTCACCTTTAAGGGGGGCATCAGTATAGTAGCACGCAATGTAAGCAATAAATCAATTAACTTCTATTTTGACAGTTACAGATTTGTTGCTGTAAACAGAAATGATGAGTTCGGTTATCTTTTACCATATGGTCAATAGGTTTGCATAATGACTTACAGATTCTAATAGTGGGAGGGTAGGCTGTGAAGTTTATAAGGTAGGCTGTGAGAATATAAAAGTATTAGATTATATGACTAGTGAAAAAGAAGTTGGTTGTTAGCAGGAGAAATAAGAAAAAGAAAACCCATGCAAGGCTCCCTGTTACCTCTGCAGCTGGATGATTGCTAGCTAGCACCCCTTGTAGAGATACCTCTGGAGCAACTAGGCTTGTAGGGACTTTGGTGACATTATACCATGTCCTGATTGCTGTCCCTAGATAGTAGCAGTGATGTTCCACTTTGCTGGCTGCAGCAGCATCAAGCCTATAGGTACCTTCATATTGGGGTATGGAGCCACACTCTGATGAATAGGGAACTGTAGCTCAGGCATGCCTGTCCACATGGGCATGGTGTGCTGGGGTGGACCTCTGTCCAGGCTGCTTTTCTTTATTATATACATATAGTAAATAAATCTGACATTTATGTGGATAGATAAAGAGATAGGTATAGATACATCCCCTAGAACTGGGAATTGAACTCAAGACACTTTCACTGAGCTACACTCACAGATCTCTTAATTTTTTTAAATTTTGAAACATGGTCTTGTTAAATTGCCAGGAAATGCTTTGACAAAATTGTGATCCTCCTGCTTCAGCTTCCCAAGTCCCTGGAATTATAGGCAGGCACCACTGCACCTAGCAAGAAACCATATTTGTTAGCAAGAATCAATAATACATAAACAATAAGCTAAAAGGATGTCAAGAGGAATAACTCACCAAATCCTTTCCTTCATGGCCTTAAAGGTAAGAGGCTAGTTTAAGTCAAGTTCATTTTTGAAGAACTGTCTGATTCACAGATTTCACAGATTTCAGATTGACAAAATCTAATTCAGTAGGGCAAGCAGATTTGTTTGTTTTAATATTCTTTTCCAATGATGATTCTTGAAAGGAGGTACTACAGTTGAAGGCACATGGTTACCAATTTGGTTCAATTTAAAAATAAATTTCAATTTTTTGAATAAAACTATTTCATTTAGAAGCATTTTTTTAAATATATGAGAGAAAGCATGGAGATATATTAAAGTTTTGGGCAAATATTTACAAATTAAATTCTACAAAGGACTTCCATATGCTTTTATAACTACAACTTAATACGTTTGTCTACTATAATTAATTATAATTTGAATATTCAAAGTTACATTTTTATTGTATCAGTTTAGTCTACAATGTAACATCTGCAAATCTGCTGAATCAGTCTTCTGAGAATATTAAGAAACTGACAAAAGATGCTAACTCAAGCAAGGCTGTACTAAAACCTAAAAATATCCCCTTCTATCCTCTGTAGCTTAGTGGTTGAGAGCAGACCTTTGATGTTCACCCAGCCTGTATTGGAAGATATGCTAGCTTTGTTACTGACTCTAGCCCTGTGAATTTCATTCTGATATCAGATGGGGGTAAAATTACATTCTACATTACACGGTTTGGGTGAGAATTAAATGGCTTAGCACATGGTAAAACAGAACTGTTACAGACATATGTTAAGTGTAAAGTAAGTAGGAATGTTTGATAGTATTACAGGTCTTCAAACATATCTGCACCTGTTTTCACTATCAATGATTCCATTTGTTATCATCTTTCTCTTGAATTCATCAGAAGAGATAATTACTTCAGAGGTTAAATGATAAAAATATGAAGTGCTTTGTTTCAAAAGGCTTACAATTTTCAGTTTTTTAAAAAATATCTTCTGTTGGTTGGACATGGTGATGCACGGCTATAATCCTAGCTATTTGGTAGGCTGTGGTAGGAGGATCACAAGTTCTAGGCCAGACTGAAAAATTTAGTGAGACCCTATCTCAAAATTAAAAAGGAATGGGGTTATGACACAATGGTAGAGCACCTCAAAATTCAATCCCCAGTGCCCTCCCACAGATATTTTTTCTGTTAACATACTATCTTAGAATATGTGAATTCAAAATAATTCTGCATTAATGAAACATTGGGCTATAGAAGATGGTGCAAAGAAAACTTTGCTGTTTTTGTAAAAACATTTTCATTTGTCCTTTGATAACTTCAAGTGGCTTTAAATAATTTTTATATTCATAGGAGGCAAAATAGGGATAAATTATGTCTGATGTAATGAAAAATGTTTCAACGGTCTTTCCAAAATGTGAATTTTTCCTGCTCCATTTAATAGTCTATCACACACATTAATGTTTGTTTGTGTATATGTATATACACATATATACATTTACATAATTTTGTCTCAGAATATTCATTTTTATTTGATTTTGATTAACCATGATAAAAATTCTGAGATATTCTGAATTAATTACTAGGGCTGGAAAATGGCAGGTGGGGGAGATAAAGGAAGTTAATCAGTTAACAGTTGCAAGGGAAATCAAGAAAAAGACTGTTTATGTTAGAACCTTGGCTGCAATCCCATCACTGCCCATCACTAGTGACACTGTCCCTGTTTATTCATAAACTTTCTGGACTGTTAACTCCAAGCAATATAGAAGCAATGAGAGTTCTTCTTCTGAACAGGTTTCCTATCCCTAAGTTGACTATGCTTTTGTTACCCTGTTTCTCTAAAATGCCAGTGTAGGTTAATGTAAATAATGCTTTTCTTCCCCATAATTTTAAAAAACACTTATAGCTCTAAGTCCAGTATAAAGACTATTTCCACTTTCTATCTATTCTAGTCTTTTATAGTTGTAGAGACTTTTATTATTATTATTATTATTATTATTATTATTATTATTATTATTATTATTATTTTGGCTAGCATCTGTAATGACTCAGTAAACCATTTTATTTCAGAGATCCCTTAATCTCAAAAGTTTTAATTTAATAGATTTATTTTGCCTCTTCATTTATGTATTACCCACCTTAATACTATAAGACTTTCTTTAAAGTAATCATAGATTTATTACTTTATCAACTTTTAAAATGCTAACAGAGCCATGTATTGAACTCAGATTTCAAAATGGAAGTTTGGGTTGAGGGCTTTTCCAACTATGATAAGATAGTATTCCTTATCAAAAGAAGTAGTTGTTTGTGGGGCAAGATGGTGCACACCTGTAATCCCAGCAGCTCTGGAAGCTGAGGCAGGAAGATCATGAGTTCAAAGCCAGCCTCAGCAACAGTGAGGGGCTAAGCATCTCAGTGAGACCCTGGCTCTAAATAAAATACGAAATAAGACTGGGGATGTGGCTCTGTGGTCGAATGTCCCTGGGTTCAATCCCTGATACCAAAAAATAAAGAAGCACCAGCAGGTTTTTTGTGTCTATACTACTACCGGAAATATATGTACAACATTCTTAAATTTCTGCAGATAAAAAGAAAAATACTGAACACATACTAATACAATTTGGAATAGTTTGAAAAAAGATGTGACTTAGAAATTTGATATGTTTCATTGTACCATGAACCTGCTGGATTTAGCTTCCTACCTTACACTCTCACTACAAAAGGATCATTTTGTTTCTCTCACCTTGTTCTTGTGATGTCCCAAAGTGAATCATGCAAGGTGAGTCTCTGTTTTCCTTGCAGCCATTAAATAACAGAAGTAGAAAATTTGCACTGAGCCTTTGCAAATAGAGAAATAATGAAAGATAATAATTCAGAATCCATAGTTTTAATTCTCTCAAAATTAAGTTAAGCAGTCATAGAATAAAATGAATGTTGATATGAAATAAGCTTCCACCCACTCAATTTGTTATTTTATTATTTTGAAGAAAATTATTGTGTCAATACTTTGATTATTTTTCTGTTATACTCATCCATTTTATAGAAAAGCCAAGGAAAAGAAAAATAAACTCACATTTATGTCCTGTATAAAATGTAAAGCAAATAGATGGCACTCTAGACTTAAACTGTATAAACTAAGAAAGTTAATGATGGAAAAGAGGAATTTATGATGGATAGATTCAAAGATTTTAATTTTTGATGATAAAATAAGATTGTTCAATTTCATTTTTCATTTCAGATAAATCCATTAGGCCTCAAAACCTCAGATGTTCACAGTACTTGACAACAGAGCCAATGGACCTGAAGGAAACATGGAAAGTGGGAGCCAAGGTAATGGGGAAGCAGTGGTCATAGAGAGAAATTTTAGGAAATCCAATGTTTTCCCAAGAAACTATTTAATTTCTAAATTATCCTTAGTAAAGGAAAAAGCCAACTGAGTTTGTGCCCTATAGGCATAAAGTTTGAGAAAGGGGATGTTAGTTGATAGAGAAGTTTCCATGGGGTGAGAGGATCAAGTAGAGAGTAGAGGCCTCACAATGTTATTTACAGAAAAATGTATTTTCCAGATCAGGAGTCAGGGAATGAACCCTACGCAAAACCAAGAGTCAAGAAGAACTTCCAGCCTCACAGGTACCATTTAAAAGAAGCCTGGGACCCTAACCCAGCTGCTAACTGTATATTCAAAATCATAAGAATCAAAATATGTCCCTGTCATACTTCATAGAACTGTGACTAGGAACACAGGCTTAGAAGCCTCCCTCCCTAGTGAATCCCTGCTCAATCATGAATGAATAAAGACAAAGACTTCCACCAGGCACACTTGGGTCCTGCATGAGGGATATAGGAGTGCAATGATGAATCAGATATTTTTTAAGTCATGGGCAACATTAAAATAAGAAGTACTATTCAGAACACTTGTTAATGAAGTTAACCTTGTTAAAAAATGTAAGAAAGACTGCCGTGAGAAAAATATAAAGACTATTGCAATGGAGATTAGCAGTAAGGAAGAGAAATTGGAACTCAGAATGCAACAAGGATGGTAGAGAGCAAGAGGGCAGGGGTGGGTAGATTGGAAATTGCTAAAGGGAAACATCAAGGCCCAACAGCACTCTTGCTGTGGGTAGGTCAAGGTGATCAAGGGTAGGGTTTTTCTACTAAACTGACTCAATAGGATTCCTATTAAAACTGGACTAAGCAAACCAAGGACAGAATCCAGTGTCAGGGCCTGATTTAAAAATAAATAAATAAATAAATGATTTTAGACAAGACCATAAACTCTGTTGCACCCAAGGTAGATACTCTCCTTCATTTGTTGATATATAAAATATGTCAAGGGGATTATCCTATCTACTTGATGTATACACAAACAACAATTACATAGAGGTTCTCACAATTCTTAGATCCATCTAAGAATAATGAATTGTAAATTATGTGATTGAAAAGATTCTGCTTTTATGCATCTTTTGTATTTGAATCCCTTTCACTACCAAACCACACAGCTTTGGGGGTATGACAAACACTTATTTGACTAGAACAAGAAAAATTGGCACTTTAGCTTTTTATCTACCAAAGGCATTTGGAATACACCTAATGTCTATGACACATCTCTGTGTTCCACACTCCTAAGAAAACCAAACAGTAGAGACCCTAATGTTAAAAAAGAAAAAAATCTCCAAGTTTATCAGAAATGAGAATAAACAATAAACATGAAAATGGCAGACTCAGAATGAATTAAAAGCAAATAACCATTATCCCACACACAATAAACCAACAAAAACACAGAAGATGTCATCCTTTCATAGTCTGGCAAGCTTGAAGAACATCATCAGTCATAGAGAGAGCTTCAAACTACTGTGTTTAAAAATATTAATAAGGGTCTAATAGGACCAAGCAATGTCTATAAAGTCTCCATTGTAAAAAAATCTCAATATTTATCAAAATGGATCATGAAATTCTACTCTAAGCAAGTTAAGTAGCATCAAAATTGAACAGAGTAGGCGATGACACATATACACACAATTATAAAACATAAGAAAATGCATAGCATATAAAGTTAAACATAACAAGTTGTACTCATTCCATTTTTATGAAAAAAAAACCTGATTTGAATTAAAACAACCTCTGGAGGTAGACTAATGTATATTATAAAAAATGAGTGAGTGTAAGGCGTGGGAAAAGTTCAGGCATTCTTTCAGCATATTGAATCAATTAATAGCATGTACAAGGAAACCCTGATTATTTGAAAGAGTGGAGAAAAATGACTTGATTCTTTACAAGTAGTACAGACTATTATTAGTATTCCAGATAGACTGTGTTGTAGAGAGTCCATCATATGCTTTGATCTGTCTTCATCCACAGCTGGAAACTCTGAGCCCGGCTCTGGAAGCCTCACGATCTGACAGTTGCCTCCATCAGGAAAGTGAGTTAGTGGTTGCAAATGTTAATCAGTGGATCAAAGCACAAAGGGGAGCAAAATTGGGTCCTCTTAAAAATCTGATTTCATTTCCTGTGGCCCAAAATAATTAAAACATTCATAATTTACTTCTCAATTTACCCTGTATTTCTTACCTACAACTATATGGCCTGCTTTTCTTTCTTTTTTCTTTATTTCTTTCTCTCTTTTCTGATCTTCTTTCTCTTTCTCATCCCCTGATTTTCCTTTTGTGTATCTGAAAATTTATGATTTTAGCCCCCCAAATAACCAGGGTTTCAAATGATCAGAAAATACTGAAAATTTACTTAAAACATTTCATACAGTTGTACTATGCATAACAATCCCAAACAGACATACAACATGCACACACCTGTCCATTCCTGATATGATTGAAATATTTTTAAATAATGGCAACAACAGGTACACAACCAAATTAGAGATGATAACACTGGTTTGGGTTATCCAGTATCTAACAATGACAATGACACCAAGGAAACAAGTCTCAAAAGTAAACCTAGGTGTCTAGACATTTTTGCATTTGCAGAATTGCCTGATTTTTAGGTTCTGTTGTTTCCCCTTATGTAGCATCCTACTTACCAAGACTAATGGTCAAGATCAAGTGAGCTTCTAAAACATTCTTTCATTCCATAATTTTGAAAACAGAACTAATTCCTCCTCCATAGTCATGCTGACTTTCATGGTACAAAGTATTTCACTGTAAATGAAGCAAACAAAATCCCATGAAAGTCAGAGAATCTGTTTTAAGAATTTGAACAGATAAAGAAGGAAAGTAACCTTTCTCTAAAATTCACTAGGAGCAAAGAGAAGATGGCTTGTGCAGGCAGCACTTAACTGACAAATCTATGATGCTAATGCAATTAAAATGCCCACATGTTAAGCTGAATATTACTAGCTTTAAAATTAAAATTTGTTTTCCCAGAAAGGGAAGGTGACATTAATGCTATTGGCTGATACACTCAAATTGATGGAGAAATTTTCAGAAATCACCTGTCATGAAGATTATTCCTCCTCCATGGATTCTTACTCTGTTTCCTCCCTTGTTTTCCTCTCCACTTATCTTCATTATGTAGAACTTTTCATTTCCCAAGATTTTCCCTGGTATTCTTTCAAATATTTGTAAACATTTCATTTCTTGGGGCATCTGCCCTACCTATGCTAGAAGCATTCAGATCCTTGAACACTGAGCATTTCAAAGTTGTCACATTTGCTTATGAGGTACATAAAAAGCAAAGGCTATTTTCTAGACAGGATGTATTATGTCACTTTATATAATAGAAGCTATACTTATAATTATCTCTCTGCTAATTTGAATTTTAGTTCTAATGTTACTTAGATTCTAAGATTAAAATGTGAAATTTAAATGTACATTACTGGGGGAAAAAGTGCTTTAACATTACTTTCATCATCTCTTATTCCAACAGTAGTGAATTTAGAGCATGCAATTAGGTATCTCAGAATCTGAATACCATGAATGGTTAGCTACTGTTGAACCAAACTACCCTAGCATTCCAAGGTAGCTAAATCCCAATCATTCAGACTCCCTCCTACCTAAACTTTTTGGGAAATCTTTTCCCCAAAACAGTATATGTCCTTGAAATTAGAACCCTACACTTTTCTGTTGGTGCTTATACAATTTTGCATTAATTGTAGCTATATCTTATACACTTGTAACATTTATTATATTGCAACTGATATGTCACATTCATTTTATTTTATTTAGTAAAATACCAGACTTGAAACTAGTTTAAATATTTACTTAAGTCTGCTAATTTTGTTAAGTAGAACTGGCTTTTTGCTTCTGATAATACACAGTTAATTATAAAAATTATTTCAATATGTCTAAATACTTTAAGGTTCTCTGAATTTGATGATTATCATTATTGTTTGCAGTGATAACCTTTTTATGTTATCAACATTATCATTTGTTTTTCTATTCTATTAGATGGTATCTGTAGGCTACCAAGTTTCTTTCTTACTTTTACTTTTGGGTTCCTGATGTTTTCAAATTTTTATTATTATTACACATATTTAATAAAGGAAAGCCTGATATCTATTTATTGGGAATGATTTGCCTTAGCCATGCTATATGAAGAGTCTTCAAAAATTTAGAGTACTTGCAACTTATTTTTAAGAAACAGATTCTCATTTGTCTTTGATTTTATCAATAGTATGCTTGGAAGATCTGCCTTTGAGGCCTATCTGATAAAGATGATCTGTGAGAACCCTATTTACTAAATATTGAAATTAAATGTATTTGCATCAGTATTTTTTTTTTTTTTTTGCTGTGTAACATATCACTTCCAAATATAGCTTCTTTAAACAATAATTATTTGTTTAGATGATGGTTCTGTTGTTCTATTGTCCCAGTTCACCTGATTGATTCTGCCTTGGCTGGCTCTTATCTGTGCAATCAGCTAGCAGTGGATGGAAAATTTACTGGTGAATGAATGCTCACTCATATATGCAGTGTTTAGCAAGCTGTAGAGAAAGGTGATAAGGACAACTAGGGTTTGTGTGTCTTAGCAGCATGCAACTTTTTCCAGGTTTAGTTGCAACCTAAGGGCAACAAGAGTCGAAGTCCCAGTGCACAGTCACTTTTCAAGCATCTACCTACATCATATTTGTTCATGTAACATTTGCCAAAGCAGTCACAAGACTAGCAATGATAGAAGATTTGGAGAAATAGGTTCCTTCTCTTCATGAGAAAGGAAGGACATACGGGCATTCTTGCAAACTTATCTTGCATTGAACAGAATTTTGAGTTCTAATCCTTGCTCCATTCTGTGATGTTGGAAAAGTTACTTGCTGCTCTGGTTTTTCTATTCCCCTGTGAAGTGAGAAAATTGAGCATTCTGTGCAGTTCAAAGTCCTTTCTACTTCTTTGTGGGAAAAAAATACAACTAAACATATTTCAAAGAAACATTAAAAATCAATTCTTGCTAAAACATTTGTTTTTTTATTATAGTTAAAATACTCTTGATATAAAAAGCTTGGCAGTAAATAAAAGTATTAATTATTATAGCAAATTTATTTTACACAATATAAAATTAAAATACACAAACTAAAAATTTACTGTTATTTATATGATATAGAGACATTTAAAAGAGTTTCAATTGATAAATGATACAGTATTTAATTGATCTAAAGGAATTAAAGGTAAAAGTAAAATTTCCAGTGTATAATATTAATTTGTATTCATATGGCTATCAAGACTGATAATGTCCTTTTAATGTACTATAATATATTCATTTAAAATTATAAATTTTGTACATTTAAAATTATATATATATATATATATATATATATATATAAATGTATATTTTTTATATATAAATTATAAAAAAAAAATTTAACTCTGGGAAAGATGTGGAATTTGCTGAATTGGTAGGTTTAACCCTGTCTTCTGCCATTAGAGAACAAATCTGCAAGCAGACTGCAAGCAAGCTAGAGATACTCACTGTGGTCATATCCTACCACGTTAGAATCAATGGTCCACCTGAATGGAACCATCATATTCTTGATTTGAGTGTTGGCTCTGTAACTTCATGAATATAATTAGATGATCTTGTCAAGGTCTCTAAACCTCAATTTATCTGCCATTAAAATAAAACTGACAGTACCTTCTTTGTATGTGTTGAAATATAAATAAAATTATCCTTAACCAAATGCCAAAATAAGCACTTAGTAAAATGGAGGTATTATTTCTAAGAATTATTTTTTTCATATTTTGGTTTATAAAATTTCAGTGCCCTGTGAAATTTGATTATATTGAATGAATATTCATAATTACATGATTCTGCTTATTTTTCATAACTTATACCTCCCCGATGAAACCAACTTACCAAGTACTCTTAATTGGTTCTAAACAATAAGAAATAGAGCCTTGTGTTACTTTATTTTATTGGTGTTGTCAGTATAAAATTAGGTTTTCATTTTGTATTTTAGTACATATTACTAATTGATAACTACAATGATCCTGTTAATGCAACAGAGACAAAGTATTCTTATTTTTAGGAAAGATGTTTTCCTCTAAATTACTTTATTACTCATTATGCTTTTATACCAGCATTTCTCAAGTTTTGAATGGTCAGGTTTGAAGACTAGTAGTCTTAACGTATTTATCCTGGGTCATGTTAAGGAGACCATTTGTTAAAATCACATGTATTTGTTGGTAGAAGGAGTGACACTGCAGACTACTATAGCTGTGGATTAAAACTATGTTAAATTAGAAGGACCAAGTCAGACTGATCCAGATGGGACACCCTCCAAGGGGACTTCAAGACATAACCCAATTCCATGAATGCTTCATTCTAAGCTTTCTGAACATTGTTCCTCAGAAGCACCTTATTCCTCCCAGAGACATGAACTTTAAGGCATAAAGTAATAACTACATAATTTCATTTATCATTTTATAAGTGTATTTCATTATTTTATATGAAGATAAAATTCTATCTCAAGTTAGTATTTAAAAATACAAGACCATTCTCTAGATTCATGTGTCCTGACAATTTTTTTCCTTGGATGATTTCTTACATAGAGACAACTTTGGAAACATTCAAAGCAAAACAATATGTACTTACAAAGTAGAATGTTTTGTGCTTTTATATTTGCTACCCCCAAACCACCAGCCCATATGATGGTGATCTGCCACCTGGGTCAAAGAAACCTCGGATGTGATGTCATTCTGAATCCTAGATAATGACAAGCACAATTTCTAATCAGAATTGATTCTGTGAATATTTTCTAGGAGTTTCTGAAACTACTAGGACAAATGTTTTTTAGCAATATACTAGAGAATTTGCAGACCTTTTTGACATTCTTGGAGAAAACTGACAACCACTTGTTTAGTATAGATCATGTCTTACGAGCATTTATCAAAGCTTTTATGATCATATAACTACCTTTTGGTCTGCTAACTTAAAATATTATGCTACCTGCCCCAAGGAACCCTGATTCAATTATGGGATGAAATTAAACTATAGGATAATAAAATAATACAAATGAAACATTAGTTAATTCATAAAGCAAATTTTAGGGAAATATTTGACAAACATTATTTCACCTTCCGTATCACCAGGCCTTATGTATAAGAGTTCCTCTATATTGAAAACTATATTTATAAGCTAACTTGATTCAATAGCATATTAATTTCTATTCAGTCTATTTTTATTGTTTAATATACTACTAGATAACTACGAAGAATAATAAAACTTCTTTATTTTTCTTAAGAACCAGCAAAAGGACCCAGCTTTGAATTTCTTCAAATTTTCTACTTTAGTTATTGCAATATTTGTGAACTTAATTTAGAAAAAGTATTTTTAGTAAAACATTCAGGAAAGTAAGCTGCATCCTATGGCTTTTGTAATTATTGTAAAACACAGAATGATTATTTCTGCTTCTTCCAAGAAACTTTACATTACCTATGAGGGTATGGGAATTACAAATATTCCTATTGGCAATTGAAATTGTTTTTAATATAAAAAACATGTGCAAATCTTTGTTATTCTCAAAACACTTGTGAAAAATATGCAAATGTCTTGGGTCTCAAAATATTAAGGTTGTCCATTTTCCGCCTATTTCCCAAATGTGTACTTATTTCTTCATGTACAGATAATATTCTAAACCTTGGTTTGTTACCAAATTAAATTAAGATCAGAGCTAATTTCCCTTTGTTTCACATTCAGAATCCTATTATGGTATTTTCAGATTTAAGGTCTTCATTTTCAAGTATGTAAATGGAACACTATGAGATCCACTTAAGATGAATCCTTTTTAGGCAAGTACATTTTTAAAAGTTAGAACATTATTAAATGAATCCATACTGCATGTTTTATCTTATATTACTTATGTATTCATGATTATTTATAAAAGTCAGTTTTATTTTAAGTATATGTTGTTATAAATTTATCTATACAATATTCAAACTTTGCACTGATGATTATAACCTTTAATTAAAAAGAAAGCAAACAAAACTAATTACATTTCATTTAATCTCAAGGGTTGAAACAAAACTGTAATTTTAATTTTAAAGCTTTGGGAATATTTTTCCTAACAGAACTGGTAGGAAAGCCATCATTAAGTGCATAGTCATTAAAGGATGTTTGAATAATTTACTCAATTTTCTAATACATGTGAAAAATTAAATTTAGTAAACAAAGAAAACCAAATCACAATATTATATTCTCCTTTGCCTGATTCTTAGGTATCATTGGCTCACTAAAGTGATTAAAATGACTTGGATCAAAACATGGATTTTATGTGGTCTTTTTCTTTAATAATTCTTTTAATAATAAACATACTTCACATTGTATGAGAACTTTCACATTTATTAATCATTCAATCCTTATTAACTTTTTGTGAGATAAACAGAGGGATATTTTATTTTTCAGAAGAAGACACTGAGATATAAAGATGACCTATCTGTGATCATAAAGCTATTAAGTGAGGGGTCAGTACCTGGACTTGAACCCTAATCTTCTAAGAAAAATATTTGAGAAATGGATACAATTGGGCACCAGATAAGAAGTGAAAACAACTTGATGATTATGAAAGATAGGAAGAGACTAATAAGTAAAACTAATTGGTTTAATTATCAAGAGAGTCCTGAATGCTAAAATAATGAAGCTAACATTTAAAAGAAGTCAATAAAAAGAAAGGAGTCTCTGCCCTACACAAAAGCAGATTGATGGTATTCACATATATGAATGTTTGTGTTTGTGTATGTGTGTGTGTGTGTGTGTGTGTGTGTTGTGTGACATCTCTCTCATTTCTCTATCCGTATCTATTATTTACTTACCTGTCAACTTACTATGTCACAATTTCTCTATAAAAGATGCTGAGAATGTGTTGGACCCACTGTTTTCACCATTTCTTCAGTCTCTTAGTCCGTCATCGTTAGACTTAGTAACAGATAATGAACAGAGTTGTATAAAATAGACAATTAGAGGGAGAAGAAACAGCTGATGTTGTAGTTTGGGAAATTGAGAACAAGATAAAGAGAATCTGAATAACAGAGAGGAATCCATGTTAATTTTACAAATAGATTCATAAATTCCATTTTGTGTGAAGCAAATTGGAAAAAAAGTATGGTACTTTTAATAGCTTAACCAGCTGTGAACTGAAGGACATACAATACACATGGAATTTATTTTTTATATTTTTTCAGCATGTGCAAGGACTTAGTTCCCCATCATCATTCATGGCAGTTGTTCAGCTAATTTTTGGCAGGTTATAGAAACAATGTATCCATAGTCACCAAGTGGCTCACTTTATTTATATAATGAACACCATTTAGCATCCAAAAACAAAAACATAGCAAATCTATTGCAAAAACACAAACAGTGAATGACAAAGTGGGAAGCCACTAAATGACTATACACCAGGTTTTCCATTTTATTGCTCATGTGAACTAAATTGAACAAGTCCAGATGCTTTAAGTTTTCTGATAGCTATGAGATAAACTTCCTATCACTCATCCTTTTCAAATGGTTCCTCATTATCTAGCATTGCTACTACTTGCTATTGTAGAAGAAAAGGCTGGTTAATTATAACTCCAGGTCACCAAAAGTCCTAGATTCTGGCCCATTAACTTTTATCTCTACTTGATCTTTTCAACAATTGTTAGTAAAAAGAACCTTATTAAGGGTGGTAAAATATGAGGCCTCAAGAATAAATATTTTTAGGCATGAGATATCCTGTTATTTGGCTCACCTCTATACTTTATGTTCATAATGAGAGTCTCAAAGTATTTTTGTTTACTTGCTTGTCAATTTTTGAGAGAGAGAGTGTCAATGTAATTGGACTATAGTGACTTCAATTAAAAACATCATTTCTTTAAATTGATTTGGGTAGTTGAGCTTCAAATAGAAGCCCTCTAGCTTCCTAATGCAAATACTTTGTAAACAGTGGTTAGGGAACATCCTTGGTTTTCTAATTTTCTTGTACATTTTTTTTTAAGAATTGCTTTGATGTCTATATTAGGATAAAAAATCATTCTCTATTAATATTTTTTAAACCATATAACCTAAATATTACTTATTGGCAGCATAAGGTTAAAATCTTCTTTTTCAGATGATATCAGCACAAATACTCCATATTTCTCAAGCAAAAAGTGAACACTAGTTTAATTAAAAGTGATAATCATTATTTTTGGAGCATTTGTATTAATGTTTGTAATTAGATTGTGAATATATATTAAAAAACTAAAAGTCATTTATTCCTAATCTAAATATACATATTTATGGTATTTTATTAAATCTTAAAAGTACACTTATATACATTTTAAGGTTTGATCATCAAAGTAGGTGGCTGGTATGAAAAGAGTTAGGTTTCGGAAAATCTACTGCCTTCAATGAACAGACTCTTGTCAATCTCCACTTAGATATGTATTTCAATACAATCAATGGAGAAAATAAAGTGCATGTCTAACCCAGTATAAGTACATTTAATAAATTGAGGGTAGCTTGGCTTACATGGTTTTCTTAAGGGAGAAATACTAATACTTAAATATCAAATACCTGATTCTGTATACGCATTGTTTCATTTACAAATCATGGCAGCCATACAATGTGGGTATGATCAATACCCTTGAAAGATAATAAATATATGTTAAGGAGGTTTAAGTAACTTTTTCAAGGTCACATACTTTTAAAAAAGTAGGGAAATTTATTTCAAAGATGATGTGAGAAAAAATAATATTAATAAAAAAACTAAAATACTAGGAGAAAAGCTTAAAGTGACAAAGATAGAATGACCAGTTGCTTATCATTTAAATTAGGATGCTAGTTTAGAAAAGTTATTAATAATTACTTAAGGACTTAGATATAAAGTGTGACTTTTAAAGGGCAATCTAACTCTACATACAAGGGAGCCAAGATAGACAAACATGATGTGGTTTAAATTAAATGGGGCCAAAGGAACCCATTTCTATCCCAATTAGTTCAGTTACTAATTCACCATTGATTATAAAAAATAAATATCTTTATTGTGAGCCATATCATGTGCTAAACCCATTTCTAGTTGTTGAAATTTTAACAGTGATATAGAAGAATATGATTCCTGGTTCCTTTAGAAAACTTTCATTCAAATTAAAGGACTAAATGATGATAAACAAGAAAATGAATAAAATAATTACAAACAGTGATACCTACTATGGAAGAACCATATACACCAATTCATGTCTCTCTGAAGAAGAGGCAATCAATCTTTTCATATCCTAGTCAGTCAGTCATTGATTCAAAACTGGAGGAGAAGAACTGTATAAAGTCTAGGGCAGAATTGC
Source organism: Marmota flaviventris (assembly GCF_047511675.1). Classification (NCBI taxonomy): domain Eukaryota; kingdom Metazoa; phylum Chordata; class Mammalia; order Rodentia; family Sciuridae; genus Marmota; species Marmota flaviventris. The sequence goes on along the minus strand of NC_092512.1, from coordinate 55,659,645 downwards.
CTCCAGAAATAGGAAGTGCCTATTTGGCTGAAAGTCATTCTCAGAGGAGAGGCTTCTATCAGGAAAACACATAGTAACTTGGCTAGAATTCACTATGTGAAATGTGACGTAAAACTTTTAGGCAAAGAGCAAAGTAAGCATATCCTAAGTTGGACAAACTCTGCAGTTAATGGAACTTAAAGATAACTCCTATGAACTGGGAGAAGGCATGTGTGAAGAAACGGGTAGTAAAGAAATGACTGCAGAGTCAGGCAAATCTCTCAGGGACTTATATAGGACATGGGAAAGCTGATAAGTTTAATTCTCAAGGCTGTGAGATGCTATTGAAGGATTAAAGAAAGACAAGGGACATGGTTTGATACAAGTTTAAGAAAAACATATCAAGTGTATAATTTTTCATCTCTTTGTCTTAATCTACAAGCCATAAAAGAGTGTACATATTATTGAGATAATAAAAATTTTAAAACTTGGCCATTTTCATAATTTTTTCCTCTTTACTCATATCTCCTCTATTTTTTAAGAAGATAAGAAACCGCTTTAGAATATAAATATTATCAGATTTTTGGCATTTGGGAAGACATTTGTTACAAATTACTAGTTGGGTGGTATTTTCATTGTTTTCGAGAATGTGTAGATATAAAAATTGTTGTTTAGAAATTTAGTAGAAAAAAAATCTCTGTTCCCATAGTGTAGGTATGCTTCTAGGTTGATCTCCAATGAACCTCACCTTCTGATATTTGTGCTGTGAGTAATCTACTTCTCTCAAGTATCACTAAATTCTAGTGATTAATGAAATATGGTAAATTGATGGGATGTCATTTCTTCAATTAATTTTTGAAAGTTCATGAGTTCATATTGAAAATTCTCTCTACTGCTCTTTTGACTTCTGCACCTTAATGAAACAGATTACCATGTTGGATAAACCAAAGTGGCAAAGACCTAAAGGAGAAGATTGATCAACATCAAATAGGAAATGAATTCTGTCAACAACTACTAAACTTGGAAATGGAGGCTTCATCACCTTTATATGAAACTCCTGTGTGACACTTGATGTCATATATTTGCTGGTTTGTTTTTTTTTTTTTTTTTTGGTGGTGCTGGGGATTAGAACCCAAGGCCTTGTTCATGCAAGGCAAGCACTCCACCAAAAACTGTGCTATATCCCCTATGTTCTGTATTTAAAGAATGGGGCATTTTGGAATAATTTAAGAGAAGAGATGGCCTTGGAGGCAAGAACAAATGTGGAGGAGTATGGTAACCTTGTTTTCAGAATTGTGTAATTTTAATTATGGGATCTAAACAATAATAGTACATAAGAGCAAGCAATGTCTTCTTGCATGTAGTGCACCATACCCATTTATTTTAACCAACATAAATCTTTATATCTACCTTCCCATTTACTGAAATCTGTGTTTGCGTATTCTTAGGTAACAGTGTTTGCCCACTAGGCAAGCTTTGAATAGGATGGTCCATTGAGTTCACATTTGCTTTCCCTATTGAAGATTCTTGGTTGACTGCTGATAAGCTAGATCCTAAATGTTTCTGGATTTTTCACTCTTTAGAAAATGCATTCAATTTCTTTCCACTTTTATACTAACATTAGGTCAGCCCACCTCTGAAAACATTGTGGCTGTCATCATATAGTCCTTATTGTTGTTTTTTTTTGGTGAAATTGTCACTTCAGGGTCAAATTGGAGCTCATTCAACCAGAGCTCCAGCAGCAGCAGTAATCAGCCTCAGGTCATTTCTTCCACTTGAGAATTTTCAGGGCAGCCACTTGTAGTTCATTTCATACTTTTACAAAGCATGAGTGTCTATTGGTTGCATTGTATAATGAATCCGAGTTTGGGCTTACAATTTAATAAATTTATGATTTCTGGTTGTTATTATTTGGTTTTCACCCTTGACTTCAGATTTCCTTTGTTACTAAAAATATCCTTTTAAATATTTCATAATTGATTTTATTCTGTTAATTTTCTAACCATATTATTTTAGTTCATGTATCTTTCCTCATCGAAGAAAATTTCCTCATAAACTTGCTATGTATGTAAGTATTCCATGTGTTCATGGAATAAACACACTCTCTTTTGGTAAATTCTGCAATACAAAAATCTGTGAGGGCTGGGTATGTGGTTCAGTGGTAGAGTGTCTGCCTGGAATGCACGATATCCACACAAGCTATAAACACACTCCTTCTAAACAGACTAGCCTTAACATAGAAGGTGGAGGCTTATTGAGTTCAAAGTTAATTTTTTTTTCAGATATTTCTTTTCAGAAAGCTATAGGCATTTTAAAATTTGTGGAACTCAATTCTGAATATTTATGTTAAGGAAGAAAATTTTAATACTTTTAATTTCACATTTTTAAATTGGCACACAACTGTGCTGTTTCACATTTTCTCTGAGGTTTTAGACAAATGATAGAATTTCTAAGGCAAAATTCGCCAACATGGAAATAGGTGTTTTTAGATATTTGAAGTTCTGGGCAGCTCAAGGCATCATGCAGTAGTAGAGAAGGTTCTTATCATGCATGAGATCCTACCTTCATTCTAAGCTTCAAAATAAACTAAGATATTTAAAACATGAACTAACATTGTTTCAGTTCAATGGATTAAAATAATTTTCTTTGACATGTTCATATATTGAATTGTTTAATTCTAACAACAGCATCAAATATAGTTAATTTATCACAGTGTACTGCTTCAAAGTGATTATTTATAACATGTAGCACATTACTCTATAAATACTTAGCTGACTAAAATATCTGTCTTGGAGGAGAGATAGTTTAAAACAAAATTATGAATATCTATTTAGTATTTACTCTATCCCTCTTTGCTTCTGCTGTTGTGCCCCTTTGTACCTAGCAGAGATGTCCTAGTGAACATGTTGTTACTCTTGTGGTGCTCTCCTATACACTCCTCACCCCACTTGCAGATCAATTTCAGGGTTTATTCTTGAAGTAATGAAGTAGATGGTAGAGTAGAAAATAATTGATTAAGGCCATTGTAGACAGTAGGACAGTGTTCTCCTGAATATCCTACAGTATAAAAAATGTTTAAAACAAGTTAAAATTTTAATTTACCTTTAATTCCCAAGGCTACTACTGTGAAAGAAATTTTATTTCACTGTACCCAAGGTATGATTTTAAGAAGTTTCTTAATTTTTCTTGCTCTGGCCCCAGACACAACTGACACTAATTTCTAGTGATTTCACCTCATAATTTATATCCAGTGTGTCGTTTTCTCTATCTCTAGTGCCCATTTCCCCATGTCCACTCTTTATTATGTGCCTGAAACACTAGGTTTCTGAGTTCATGGATTCTACCATTTTTCCCCCCTAAAATACAAACATTTCTGTGGCATTTTTGTTATTAGAGCATTTCTGAATTTCAATATTTCCCCATCATTGTTAACATAAATATCTATGCCCCCAGAATGGACCACTCTATGAATTACCTATAACTTAAATCGACTGTTTCATCACTCTAAACTATGTTTAAAGACCTTCCTAATAGAAAACAGTAATTGGCATTACTGGGCCTTGATCAATGGGGCGCTCTACCACTGGCTTACATCCCCTGCTCTACCACTGGCTTACATCCCCTGCTCTTTTAATTTTTATTTTGAGACAGGGTCTTGTTAAATTACTCAGACTGGCCTTGAACTTGGGATTCTCCTGTCTCAGCCTCCGTAGTAGCTAGGATTTTCAAATGTGAGCCACTGCACCCAGGGCCATTCCGTTTTTTAAATTACTAATTTGCTTCTTTACCTGAGAACAGAAACTATATGATAATTATTATTCTTTTCAGCTAGTTCTAAGCTCCAAGAATGATAGACACCAATGTTGATTAAATCCAAATTTCATGCATTAGTCTATTGTTATTTTCAAAGTCACAGCCGCAAGGAATCCTATGTCTCAGGCCTGTAATACTAGGAACTCTAGAGGCTGAGGCCAGCCTCAGCAATTTAGCGTGACCATGTCTCAAAATAAAATATAAAGATGACTAAGGATATAGATCAATGGCAGGTTCAATCACCGGTACCTAAACCAAAAACAAACAAAACAAAGTCCCACTGGCTTCCTCTGAATTCTGTGTTTATTTAATTGTGGCTAATTGGTGTCGTATTGTTATGTGATGATTTAAAAGTTAAGTCAGGTTGATTCCCAAGTATTTTATTTTTTTTGAGGATATTGTGAATGGAGTGTTTTTCCTCATTTCCGGAATCAACCTAACAAAAGAGGTGAAAGATTTATATAATGAAAACTACAAAACCCTAAAAAGAGAAGTAGAAGAAGATCTTAGAAGATGGAAAAATATACCCTGTTCATGGATAGGCAGAACTAACATCATCAAAATGGCGATATTACCAAAAGTTCTCTATAGGTTTAATGCAATGCCAATCAAAATCCCAACGGCATTTCTTGTAGAAATGGATAAAGCAATCATGAAATTCATATGGAAGAATAAAAGACCCAGAATAGCAAAAGCAATTCTAAGTAGGAAGTGCGAATCAGGCGGTATAGCGATACCAGACTTAAAACTATATTACAGAGCAATAGTAACAAAAACAGCATGGTACTGGTACCAAAACAGGAGGGTGGACCAATGGTACAGAATAGAGGACACAGAGACTAATCCACAAAGCTACAACTATCTTATATTTGATAAAGGAGCTAAAAGCATGCAATGGAGGGAGGATAGCATCTTCAACAAATGGTGCTGGGAAAACTGGAAATCCATATGCAACAAAATGAAACTGAATCCCCTCCTCTCGCCATGCACAAAAGTTAACTCAAAGTGGATCAAGGAGCTAGATATCAAATCAGAGACTCTGAGTCTGATAGAAGAAAAAGTTGGCTACGATCTACATATTGTAGGGTCGGGCTCCAAATTCCTTAATAGGACACCCATAGCACAAAAGTTGATAACAAAAATCAACAAATGGGACTTACTTAAACTGAAAAGTTTTCTCTCAGCAAGAGAAACAATAAAAGAGGTAAATAGGGAGCCTACATCATGGGAACAAATTTTTACTCCTCACACTTCAGATAGAGCCCTAATATCCAGAGTATACAAAGAACTCAAAAAATTAGACAATAAGAAAACAAATAACCCAATCAACAAATGGGCCAAAGACCTGAACAGACACTTCTCAGAGGAGGACATACAATCAATCAACAAGTACATGAAAAAATGCTCACCATCTCTAGCAGTCAGAGAAATGCAAATCAAAACCACCCTAAGATACCATCTCACTCCAGTAAGATTGGCAGCCACTATGAAGTCAAACAACAACAAGTGCTGGAGAGGATGTGGGGAAAAGGGTACTCTTGTACATTGCTGGTGGGACTGCAAACTGGTGCGGCCAATCTGGAAATCAGTATGGAGATTCCTGGGAAAGCTGGGAATGGAACCACCATTTGACCCAGCTATTGCCCTTCTTGGACTTTTCCCCGAAGACCTTAAAAGAGCGTACTACAGGGATACTGCTACATCGATGTTCATAGCAGCACAATTCACAATTGCTAGACTGTGGAACCAACCCAGATGCCCTTCAATAGATGAATGGATAAAAAAAATGTGGCATTTATACACCATGGAGTATTACGCAGCACTAAAAAATGACAAAATCATAGAATTTGCAGGGAAATGGATGGCACTAGAGCAGATTATGCTTAGTGAAGCTAGCCAATCCCTAAAAAACAAATACCAAATGTCTTCTTTGATATAATGAGAGCAACTAAGAACAGAGCAGGGAGGAAGAGCAGGAAGAAAAGATTAACATTAAACAGATAGATGAGGTGGGATGGAAAGGGAGAGAAAAGGGAAATTGCATGGTAATGGAGGGAGACCCTCATTGTTATACAAAATTACATATAAGAGGTTGTGAGGGGAATGGGAAAATAAACAAGGAGAGATACGAATTACAGTGGATGGGGTAGAGAGAGAAGATGGGAGGGGAGGGAGGGGGGATGGTAGAGGATAGGATAGGTAGCAGAATGCAACAGTCACTAGTATGGCAATATGTAAAAACGTGGGTGTGTAACTGATGTGATTCTGCAATCTGTATTTGGGGTAAAATTGGGAGTTCATAACCAACTTGAATCTAATGTATGAAATATGATATGTCAAGAGCTTTATAATGTTTTTAACAACCAATAAAAAAAAAATTAAAAAAAAAAAAAAAAAAAAAAAAAAAAAAAATAAAAGTTAAGTCAGGCTGACCCCATTCTGCTCAGACATTTCGCCCTGTGCAGAGTTGGCCCCCTTTCCTTTAAGAGTCCACTCACATAAAAGCTGATACCCCCACCCACTTGCACCCTGACCACAATGTCTTTAAACTATGGAGCTGGCGCTAGCTTCCTTCCTGAGTAGGTACTGGAGGTGTCAGTTCTGAGAACTTGGTGACACTGTGTGAAATGTGTCTTATGATTGTACTTACCTCTCTGACTCCCCTTCTTTGTGATTTTCTGTTTCTAAGCTGCCCCCAATCAGCATTCAGTGTCTTGGGCTACAGTACTGTCTGCTTTCTGCTCCCTTGGCCTTGGCCAGAATGAATCCTTTATCATTGCTTTAAAAAGACCTGGAGTTTTACTTGAGATTTCAGAATAGTGCCTTAACAGTATTAACTTGAGTTGCATGAATATAAAATAATCGATGAAGCAATTATGGAGTATTATTACTAATATTATTAAGTAATTCATATTTTACCTTTGAAATATCATTTAACACAACCCACCCAGTATCTATCCTATTAGCTCAAAAGTTTACAGTTACCATTTTTAGTTTTAGTATTTTTTAGACTATAAAATCCACAAGCAGAAGGAATAGCATGTGTGTTACATATTAATTTACCCCCAGAATTTAGAACTGTGTCTTACTGTTTAACAGGTGAGTGTTACATGTCTGAAGTCGATTATAATAATAGAACTAGGGAATATGGGTAGGCCTTTTGTCACGAATTCCCTTTACATTTGAAGAATGTTTGTGGCTTCGCCTTTGGGTGTGTGGAGGGGGTTTTTAATTCTGTACTTAGGTCATGGACAAGGGGATTCACAGCTGTACTTCATCATTTTTGGTGATGTACTCTCTCAATTACATTTATTTTCCCCAAGTTGTATCAGTGCGTATTTAACTCATACAAAGTTACATATCAGAAGTTAAATTTTAATTATCTCCCTCCCCTTTTTTTCCCTTTATTTTAATGCAGTTAATGCTCTCATGGAAGAAAAATTATTGTCTCTAGAAACTCTTTTGTAGTCTTTAGTTTTCAGTTCATGTGAACATTTTTATATTGCTAGCTGTCTTTTAAATTAATTTCACAGTAAAATTTTATGAAACATACTACTGTGCTTTTATTAAAATAAAGATGTTTATGTTTGTGTGTGTGTGTGTGTGTGTGTGTGTGTGCATGCACATGCACACACACGGCATACTATGGCTTCATTTTGATTCATAGACTAATCTTATATCTCTATTAAACACAATTTGTTTTCCCTGGCACAAAATATTCTTTAGACAACCCTATTGCTCATTGTTACGACTGTATTAGTCTGAGATGTTTGCAGATATTAACTTTTTATATTTGTTATATTATTATAATACAGCTTCAGGTAATTACAGACCCTTGGTATCTGCCTTGGAAAAGTTCTGAAGATTTTCTATGAGTTTTTAAGCAACCAGATGATACAGCTATTCTTTCTACAACAGCAATTTTCTCTTAAATATATTTAATTGTCTCTGCAATTTTTATTCTGTTGTTGGTATGGATAGTTGAAAGACAGTAATTTTTTTCTGAAAATAATAAAATTTCATCTTTCACATGATGATACTGAGAAAATATCATGGAATGTAGTCACAGAATGGACTAAATCTTAATGAAAAAGCCAACACCTAATTTCTCACACTTTCACTTTTTTCATTCTAGTTATAACAACCTGTATTCTAGACTTTTGTTTTGTATAATTAACTTCTAATTTTACTTATTGTTCTTAACTTGGTAATATTTTCTATCAAATAGGTAAATGAAAAACTTCTGCAGAAAATTGGAAAATAAAAAAAACAAAAAATGACATACCTAAGGTAAGATTTTTATGAAAAAATTATAATGTGTCACCTTATTTAGGAAATTCCTTGGTCAACATTATTTTCAAAGATTCATAATGCAACAATAAATGCATATCACTGTTTAGAAAATGTTTTTATTAATTAGTGAATCTAAATATTGTAGGGCATTTAAAATACATAAATATCTAGGATGATTGTGATGTTGTTACTAACAATTAACCCCCATGTATTGTGAGGGCGTTTTCAGAATAGGTTTTCCTTGAGGGTGAACAAATGTTCTTAGAATCTTAGTCTTCCATTTCATTCTCTCATTCAGAGTTTTAGCAAACATGACACCACAAAAACATCACTCTCTAATTCAAACCCCTAAGCAGAGCTAGATGTATGTGGTAGATGGCTGCCCTCTGATTTCCTATAATTTCTGTCTTTTCTTATGGTAGCAAAATCATCATGTATTAATGTATAACAAATTCATGGAGTTTTGTTTGGCTGATTTAAAAGCATTTTCTTCCAAACTCCTATAAAAATAGAGACTATAAATTGGTTAGCATGGATTGCCCATGGCAGCACATTTTTTAAATGAAAATTTTCATTGTCAATGGATTTTATGCAGAGCCTTTAAAGGTTGTTCAAATCGCCAGCAGTCAATTTAACCATGCTAATCTTTATACCTGAGGGCCTAATTCTTAGAAAAGCTTTTGGCATGTTTTCATAGACTACTCATAATAATTAGATGGATGAACTGTGGATTCTAGTTGTCTGCATTATAATCACCTCATTTTATGTTTTGGAAAATGGAAAGAAAAGTCACTTTCCCCCCAATTACACACCATGTACCCACACACAAATGGCCATAATCTTTTGGAAGAAGGTTCTGAGCATCTATCTGAAGTGAATAAATATTTTTTGTAAAGATAATATTAAAAATGGTCTGTGTATACATTTGAACTGTGCTAGTAAAGCTATAAACATGTGTTCTATTTGACCATTTTATACAATTGTTTACAGTTTTAAAGACATACATAGTTACCATGGCAACAACTCAGAATAAGCATGGTATAAAACTTAATTCTACTCTAGGAAAGAAAGCCACTTTAACAAAGTGTGTGGCACACATTCTAAGTTGAAGCTGAGTTTTTATCTTATTTTTGGAAAATTCCACACACCATAGTTCTTCTGTTAACATTTATTATCTTGGAAAGAAAAATATAGTCCAATGGTCAAGTAGTAGACTATACCTGAATCACTCTATACAAATGGTTTCTCAGATTGTGGGACAGCTATTCAGGAAAAAAATTGTTATAATCCACACGCTCTCATTTTATCTTACTAGTCCCTCATTGCTGTAATGGAAAATTCAGTTTGCCTCTGGTCTAAGTCTTCCATTCTATGTGTTCAATATGCTTGTTTTTGAAGAGACATAAAAAAAATGGATAATCAAGTTTATACTTTGACCTAACTACTATTTAAATCATAAGGAATTCAGAGGGAAACAAAACCATGTATATACCCTTAGGAAGATGAAGATGTAGTATACCTTTTCCACTGTTTCTTTTATTAAATGAAAAGCTATTTTTATTGAGTTATTTCTTCCTTTATTTTTTAAAACTATATGTTAAAATATCCATGTGTACTTAGAATGTACCCTTTATTTGATTAACAATTCATATTAAATCAGACTTGGAGATTATAGAACAAATATATTTATTTTACGGGTGCTAGAAGACATTGAGTTCTGTATAATATATTAGTTAATATACACTGAAATAACCACACTGTACTTAGAATTTAAAGTGTACAAAGCATAACATTAACAAAGATGCATAAAATATCATTACTGACCACATAATTTTACAAAAATAAAGAAAATAAGACAAGCTTATATGTCCACAAATAACTAAAGTCTAAAACTATTTGAAAAGACTTTTCTCCTGTGTTATTGTGGATGACACCACACCCTTCAGGCACCATTTGTCCTGTACCTTCAAGAATATTTAGGTGGGTTTCTCAGTGGTTCATAACTCTGAATGCTAGAATCAATTTGTGAATTTTTAAAGTAATTTCCAGCTGGATCTGATAGAGAACATCTAGAGACCTACCTAATCAGGAGGCTTAGGCTGGAAGGTGATTTGAGCTCGGAGTTTGAAGCCAGCCCAGGCAACATAGTGAGACCCCACTTCCAAAAAAAAAAATACTGTGGAAGACTCACCCCCTCCCTAAGGAAAATCAAAACAAAACACAAAACCTAGCATCTCTGGCCCTCAAATAGGTGACTTTTAAGCTCCTCAATTAACTCCACTATGCAGTTTATACTGAGAGCTTACTATTGAGTAAATATACACTACAAAGAAATATTTGTAAAGAACAGAGACAGAAAAATAAAATACAATGTTACTATAGCACACAGGATACAGAGAAATATAAAGTATTCTAAGAAAAGGCTGTTGGATCATTTTTGAGGGTTAAAATAGGAGACTGATATAAATTTCATTCAAAAGTCCATAAATTGTATGGAAAGCTTGCACATAACAAAGAGGAATAAGTAGATGAAGAGAAAGTAAACATTATTCATACTTCATATCATACCTAAAATTTTGATTTACTATTTTAAATACTAAATTGAATCCTAGTGAAATGCTATTTGGATTCATTCTTTTGGATTTAACATTACCACAAAATTTGAAACTCTTATTCACCTCACATCCATATCTACGACTCATTGTGACTCATTTATGCAATATTCCAGTAACACCAAATCAAATATTTCTAAAGATAAAGAATTATTTCACAGTATACCTTATAAATATCTTAACTGTATTTTACAATTTTACAGTTTAACATTTCATTGAATTTGGCCTGCTGCATTGGACCCTGAGATATTCATAGTTTGGTTTTTGTTAGAGCCCTTCTTTACTAAAAAGAGTCTAACAAATAGCTATGTATCCTGGTCCTGTTGGTAAGATAGGACAATGATCTCTAGCACTGGGGAGTCTTTTAGCAATGCTCTATTCTGACCAAGAGTCACTTGGTTATTAGTTAACATACAACCCGCTTCCTGAAGAATAAATTTTTACCTCTTGTAAGTGCCAAATATTCAAAATATTACATATGATCCAGTTCAGATATTTTGAAAAAACAACACAATTTTGGAAAACAGCAAAATTCATCTTAAAAATTTGCCATGACACTAATCCAATAATCAGGAATATCAAAACATTTCAAATTGAAATCTATCTGTTTGCTCAAGAACTTTTTAATTGTTCATATCACATATATGCCAATGCTTTGCCCAAATATTTTATTTGCTACTGTTTTTATACATTGTTAGCAAAGTTAGTTTATGGAATACAGCCTGATTAAAACCATAAAAAGCCATAAATTAATATTCTATGAGAAAACTATAAGCACTATATTTATTAAAATTATGCTTACTTGAATTTATCAATTATAACTGGCCTTAGTGTTCTCTGTTTATAATACATAATATGGCAGACATTTAAAAATGCTTTGAAATAAAAAACACATGTTCTTTAGCACTTTTTTTTCACTATTTTCAATTCCACTACTAGTTTTATATAAGACTGTATCCTTAGTTTGAGTGTTAAAAATTGTAAAAAGAGATTGAATTTATAGCTTAGTTAATTGCAGAGGATATGACAGTTTGAGCATTATAGTCAAAGATCAGACACATTTATGAATATTTAAATTCAAAAATCCTCGCTTTCTTGGGTGTCTCTGTCAGTTACAGATAATTGTTAGTATGAAACATTTAAAAAAGGTTATGCAATTGGATCAGTTAATTGATTTTTAGGATCTTTAATTTCACCTTTATCCTTAGTCTTTCAAAGATTACTTTCACATTGTATAAATTTCAACAGCACATAAAAAAGGCAATATGTTACTTAAAGACATTTTCTTTTTCTTTCTTTCTTTTTTTTTAAGTGTAGCAATGTTAAAGATTTGTTGATCCAGAATCCAACCCACATGGTATCACTTTGAATCCAATTTAGACAAGTTTGACTAATCTCACCCTGCCTAAAAACACTATAAATATTAAGCTGTGACTAAAAGCTCTTTGTGATTTTTCTGTCTCCTCTTCAACTCCTGGCTCCCCTTCAGTTAATTTGCAACAGCTTCTACATTTGGCAGGTGACTTGATCTATGATCCACCTAACAATTCCCAATTCTTCAAACTCCACACGCTATTTTTTGGTATTAATAATCATAATTTTATTTACTTCTTGTTTTATTTTTTCAAATATGACCAAGTCTTTTAAATATTATCTATGTAAATAGCATTATATTTTTATTATGCAAATTTGATTCTATTCATTTAAATATAATGGAGTACCAATAAAAGATTTTATTTCAGTTGGGGAACTTAGAAGAAAAAAAAAAAAACAATAGGAGTGATTTTTGCCCCATAGGTAAAATGTTGACTAATTTTATCTCACTTGTGCGTAGAGCAAAAAAAGTAACTAGATATCAGAGAAAGTGAAAATAGGCTGTAAAAACTCAAAACCCATTCAGCTTATGTTTTCAATCCCGTAAGCTAGACTATTAAAGACATTTTGTACAAAAATATAAGTTCTGTTAAGCTTCCCATCTTCTGTTTTTAAAACCATCTTCAATTGTATGGGTTGGTGTGCTATATAATTTCATGTTTTGCCATTATCATCATTATCACAATAAATAAAGGTGTCAATTAGTTACATTTATTAAAACTTTTTAATAAATTTTTATGCTCCAATTTATAATAAATTTTCAGCATTTGTCCTTAAGATTTTTGTTTGCACAACTCCCTAATGTTTATGTGTAACTTTTGCAGTCCTTTCTAAGCTAATGCACACAGCAGTTTTTTGTTTTTTTCCTAAAATCCCAATACTTCAACATGTTAACTCAAATGTCTCAGTAACTTCTAGCAAATGTATAGGTAAGTTAATTCTGAAACATATTCCTGACTCTGGTAGACTTAAGCTTCATTATCCAATTTAAAGAACAGTGATCATTTATCCATTATTCAGGAGAATGAGCTACTGAATATAGCATATCAATGTAGTTATTTTCCCTGGTAATTCTACCAAAACATAATGGAGGTACAGGTTTTGCTTAGTAGTGAGAATATAATTTCATAGTAAAACTTTTAATCTTCTTGGTTTTCTTTGTGACATGACTCTAGATTTTTGGAGAAAGCATCTCTTGATCTATTTCTAGCAATGAAGGCCTCTAGATCAGTAGCCCTTGAGGAACACCCACATTTTTCAGATCATCAAAAGCCATGCATCTGTGTGGCAAGAGCATCCCCTCCTGAAGAACAAAGAGAGAGCTCTGCAGAGGGCACCTGATTGTAGCAGATCAGAAGGACAGCATTTGACCCTGCTTGAAAAGAGAGAGAGAGAGCAGGGAGAGAGAAAAGAGAAAAGTTGAATAAATAAAAATACCAACAGCAAAGTGCAAATTGTTATTGATTAATGGATATGTTTACCAAGTATTTATTTTTGTCTTTAAGCAATGTTCGACATATCCTGAAAGGCCCATAAAATACCCAAAGTTCATCTTTAAGCTATGTATTTTTGTGACTGCCACAAGGTTTCCATTGTGTCATGAAATTTACTGAAAGTGTTGAAGGAAAGAAAACTAGGGAAGCCACAGATGTTTGCAGTTTCCAATTTGCAGACTTGAATACTTGCAACTGGTTATTTAACACATACATGATTTTAGTTGATGCTTATTTTTATGCATGCCTTCAATCAGTATTGCATATAATTAGAAAAAGATTTGTAATTTTGTCCCTATGACCTATTTTGGGCTAGGTTAAGCACTCATGCTCTGTATTTCTTTTGCTGATCTTCACATTAAAAGATTTTCTTCCACAATTTTCTCTACATTTTCATTCCTCCTATCTCATTAGTTCCTTACTGTCAGCCTTAGTTAATATCATTGCTTTGGGGGAATTGTCCTAATTATCTAGTACACAGAACATATTGAATAAGTTAACATTCAGGTGCATGGTTATAACAGACATTAGTATGTACGAAGCTTCTTTCAATTGCGCTAAAAAAAAAAAAAAAAAAAAAAGTTAAAACCAATACTGAAATATACGGATCTTATAGTAAACATTATTTTGAAGATTTTTAAAGATTAGTACAAATATTTTATATTTTAACATGGGAGCATCTTCTAACTACAAATCAAATCTCTTAAAAGAATCACATTAAATTTAGAAACAAAAGGGAAAAATGCCTAATACTGAATTTTTCAATGAGACCATTGCAGAAATATTCAATATTAATTAATTTACAAAAATGATTACTCCTTAACATATATAGAAATTGATTTGGTGAATTCAGATTATTAACCGATAGCAGTTTGGTCTTGCATAATCACATTGGCAGTTTCTTTCAGTGACTATTTTAATTCTCTGGAAACAATTGATTTGCATGAGATGAGCCAACAGATATTTAATGATGCTTCTTATAATCAGACAATAGGATTTCCAAAGATCTACTCCGGATAAAATTAATTTCTGTAACATATATTTTTATTTTAACGATTTTTTATTACAGAAAAGAAGAACTCTCATAAAGTAGGTCACCTCTAATATCTTCTTTTTTAATTTTAATTTTAAACTGTGACCTTATGAACCAAAAATAGTTTTAGTACTAAATTTGTGGTATCAGTGAAATAACATACAAGAACAGTGAGGATAGAAACTTGAGCTCTTGAGAACAGAGAAATATAACCAGGGAGCATGTGTTTGACAAAAATCCATAGGAACTGGGGGTTTCACATTTCACTCAATTCCATTATATTCAATTCAACAAAGCTTTGTGAAACATTATACTGTGGGACATATAAAGGTGACTGTCACAGTCAATGTTTTAGAAATTTACCTCTTGAGGATGATGTTTGAAGGGGGAGGTACTAGGAAGTAATAGCTCTTCAGTGCTTTGTCCACTGAGACTGAGGGACATTGAGGAACTTATACTGCATCTTCTGTAGTATTAAACTGTTAAGAAGTATGCTTTGCGTCTTTAAAATGAATGACAAGTATTTTAAGTGGAAGCAGTAGGTAGCTGTCTCTCTGGAGTCACCAACTTGATGCTTTGGGTAGGAGTGTAGAACAAACAGAAATTTTTAAAGCAGTCAGGTGGAGTATAATAATGAATATATCAAACAAAGAGTATCTGGTTTCTGGTCTTAACCCCCAGATTACCCAATATTTGCCTAAAATATTTCTAAAATAGAAAATATTGCTATTATTCAACTGCATTTGACTTGCAAAATATGAAGTTCCATATGGCTCAACCTAAAAAAATTTAATTTAATTTCAAGGTCACTTTGAAGATAATATTTAGATACTTGGTGAAATTGAATTTGGAAGAGAGTTCAAAAAGCATTAGGTTGAGAAATCCTTTGAATATGGGGGATAGTGAAAATGATTAAAAGAGGCACGTCTGTGAGAAGAACTGGTGAAAATGAACTGGAATATTAAAAAAAATAAACTTTTTAAAGAATGCTTCAGTTTGGACTCATTGGGTTATCTCTGAGCTAACTATATGTAAAATTCTTCTAGAGGGAAACAGGGATAACTATAAACAAAAATCTAAATTACTTTCTACATGTTCAAATGAGAAATACATTCATATACTAGCAATGTCAATATTTAATGCATGATAATATTTGGTAGATGAAGTTAGGAGTATGGAACATGAAGAGGAGGACAATGTTTGAGAAGAAATATGTGTTTAATTCTTAAAATAATCACATATCACTTAGAGCTTTAAAAATACAAGTTCTAGTACAATCATTTGTACAACTTTACATTCAAAAGGTCATGCACTTACAAATGGCAGGAACCAAGGAAAAGTATATATTACACACATATATAAGTAGAAATGGCAATTGGTGAAACTCCACCCTCTTCTATTACTGGTATAGGGTTGGATATTGCCTCTACTTTAGAATCTGCATGGACTCTGCATACAGACACTTGCCTGCGACATACCAATACATTTGCTTTTGATGACCTTGTTTTCAGATATGCATATGCTGAAATATTTTTGCCTGGAAGAAACTATAAGTAAAGTCCCAAATTAATAGGGAGTACTATTCCAATTCTTCGGGGGTTCTTTTCAATTTGTTTCACCTGGAGCTGGAGTTTATTAAGGTATATGCAGTTACAAAAAGCAAAACAATTCAATAGACCCTATCATTATATATTTCTAGATTCTTTTATGATTTAAGTGAAATGAGCTGCTCAGGAAGAGCAAGGTTTCTTGCATACCAGATAAGTAGCATTTTTCACAGCACACCAATGAAAACATGATAATGTAAGTTTGCTTTTTTCATGTACTGCACAAAATACTCAACATATAAATTATATCTGAACCATATTTTATATTTTCTTCGCCTTATCTAGTGAGAGTGAGAAACAACACATCAAGGAAATAAAAAAGACAAACATTTAATAATGAATAATATCTATATTTGGAGCAGATTCATTGCTTGTCGCATCATCTGAATACAAGACAGTTCATCACTATGAATTAAGAGTCAGTTTGTATCTAAAAATATGCTTCTAGATTTCTGAAAACTAATACATTAACTCTTTAAAAACTTGAAATAGTTCCACAGGTTCTAGAAGTGTCCTTCATTCCTTCATATGTCCATTTGTACACCCAACTTTATTGAATGATTATCATTAGGTAGATAATTTTCTAGGTGTTGAGATGCAGATGTGAACAAGAGACACAAAAATCCCTGTCTTCATGGTGCCTGCATTTCAGTGAGGGGACAGAATAGTAGAAAGAAAATGAAAACTGAGAATTTCCAGTTAAACCAATAGTTGAGCTAACAAATACATTCTGATTGATACTCACTTTGGTATTTCAAAATGTGATGTTTTAAATTATATCATTTTATTTCCATTAAATATGTGGGTACTGTGAAAACAGTTGTTTACCACTCAGATTTCTTTAATATTGAGGAGTTCATTTCCACACCTGCCTGGATGCTGATGGCTCACAACTCCTTTCTAAGAAATTGTCTTCAGAATATAAGAGTTGCCTTTGCCAATGTTATGACCCCCGCCCAACTAAAGCTTAAAGCAACCACTGATGAAAGTGCGATTACTATGGCCTGGGTCCCTTACCTCAACTGGGACAATACTTAAGGGTTTGTGCCATTTTCAGCAGTCTTGGAATTGCTGAAGAGTTTCTTTCTTGTATCTGCAGTGCTGTTCACCTTTCCTTCTTCACAGTCCATTCCCCACCTTTCACATATCAAATCCAACATAAACACCATGCCCACCTCTTCCAGCCACACCCTACCTTCCTATAATTACCACCCATTTAGTATCTATCGTGGGATCAATGCATTGGACAGAACGTCCAATGCATTTTCTTCATAAAAATCAATACTCTGGAATCTGTTTTCCAGAGAAACCATCCTTAGACAGTAGATGTAGGAAAGATACTTTGGGAAGTGACAATATTTGTGAAAGGTATTTTTGTGCAAGTTCAAAGTTGGAATTTAACACTGTGATTTTGTCTCAATAAAACACAGAGGGACCTTTAAAAATATTGCTTATTTTAGTCAGCTTTTTCACTGTTAGATCAAAAGACCTACAAGAACAATTTTAGACGAAGAGAAGTTTATTTGGGGCTAATGGTTTCAGAGGTCTCAGTCCATGAGCCCAAGATAAGTCAGAACATCATGGCAGCAATGTGTGGAGGAGGAAAGAGGCTGAGGATATGGAACCAGGAAGCACAAAGAGCTCTCACTCACCAAGGACAAAATATATACCATGCCTACCTCTTCCAGCCACACCCTACCTTCCTATAATTACCACCCATTTAGTATCTATCGTGGGATCAATGCATTGGACAGAACGTCCAATGCATTTTCTTCATAAAAATCAATACTCTGGAATCTGTTTTCCAGAGAAACCATCCTTAGACAGTAGATGTAGGAAAGATACTTTGGGAAGTGACAATATTTGTGAAAGGTATTTTTGTGCAAGTTCAAAGTTGGAATTTAACACTGTGATTTTGTCTCAATAAAACACAGAGGGACCTTTAAAAATATTGCTTATTTTAGTCAGCTTTTTCACTGTTAGATCAAAAGACCTACAAGAACAATTTTAGACGAAGAGAAGTTTATTTGGGGCTAATGGTTTCAGAGGTCTCAGTCCATGAGCCCAAGATAAGTCAGAACATCATGGCAGCAATGTGTGGAGGAGGAAAGAGGCTGAGGATATGGAACCAGGAAGCACAAAGAGCTCTCACTCACCAAGGACAAAATATATACCATGCCTACCTCTTCCAGCCACACCCTACCTTCCTATAATTACCACCCATTTAATCTCTATCATGGAATCAATGCACTGATGAGATTATGAAAGTCTTCTCATAACCGAATCATTTTGTATCTAAACTTTCTTGCATTTTTCTCACATGTAAACTTTTGGGCATTATCTTATGTCTAAACCATAACATTTCTTGAGGAGACCCTCTTACCAAAGCTATATAAATCCTCTTATTTTTTTTTCCAGATTATATTTTGATATCGGCTAATAAAGTAAAAAAAAATAAAACAGAACTTTTTACTTGAAAATTATGAGCCCTAGTTCTAATATTTAATCCAAAGTTACTCATCAATCATTGTTGATTCAAATGATGACCATTTAAGGATAAATACAGATTCCAAATTTCAAGGAGAAAAGATGTAATATTTATATAGAAAAAATGTATACTTGACATTCAGTTGCAAATATAAACTGGTAATAATGTTAATAGTTATGTTACAGAGTTGTAAAATAATCAAATGAAATAATACAACAATGACTATTAACAGTGAGATAATTTGGCTGGGTGTGATATTGCACACCTGTAATCCCAGCAGCTTGGGATGCTGAAGCAGGAGGATCATGAGTTCAAAGCCAGCCTCAGCAAAAGAGAGGTGCTAAGAAACTCAGTCTCTAAATAAAATACCAAATAGGGCTGGTGATGAGGCTCATTGGTCAAGTGCACCTGATTCCAATCCCTGGTACCATCCCCTCAAAAAACCAATGAGATAATTTGTAAAACAAACTTTTATGATTTTAAAAATAATATAAATATTCATTACTGTTGAAAATAATATTGGATAGTTGTTTTTTTCTTTTCTTTTCCCTTTTTTTTTTTTTTTTGCCGTACTGGGGATTGAACCCATGGACATTGTACCACTGAGAGTTACATCCCAGCCTTTTTTATTTTCTATTTTGAGACAGGTTCTGATGGAATTGCTCAGGTTGGCCTGAAACTTGCAATCCTCCTGCCTCCCTCCTGAGCAACTATGAGAATAGGCCTGTGTCACCATGCACAGATAGATAGTTGTTAAGACTTGCTTTCAGGCTAAACACAGTGGTGCACACCTGTAATCTCAGTGGCTAGAGACTGAGGCAGGAGGATTGAAAGTTCAAAGCTAAATTCATAAACTCAATGAGGCCTTAAGCAATTTAGCAATAACCTGTCTCAAATTAAAATAATAATAATAATAATAATAATAATAATAATAATAAATTTAAAAGGGTGGGGATGTGGCTTTGTGGGTTCAATCTCTGGTACCAAAAAAAAAATATTTGCTATTGCTATTGGGATGTTTGTTATGGTTCTTTCAAGAAGCAGCTTTTATTGGTGAGCAATATATAATTGTAGGAAGTAAAATCTTTATCTTTGTAGATGTAGTGTTCTCCAAGTAGTAATTCAAATGTACAAATAAAATATGTTGTTCATACATTGCTTAAAAAACTGAGAAAATGAAAATATAAAAAATAGTGCTAATTTAATTCATATGAATAAAATATTGACCTTAGTAATTTGAAAACAGGGATATACTTAAAACTCTCAAGAAAAAAAATGGTGAGTTTGAACATGCAACTAAGTTTGGGGATGTGACTTGGGGGTAGATCACATGCCTAGCATATCTGAGGCCCTGGATTTGATACATGCATCTAAACAATGCCTATGTGTCCTAGAGCCAGTCACAGTCACAGACCAATGGCTCATCCTCCATTACCCCTCAGTGATTTTGTACTACTAATTGAAATACAATAATAGAATAGATGTGATCCAGGCAGAAGAGACTGGGATAGTTAGTGTATGTTTGTGCTTATGGGTGAAAGTTATGACAAAAGAGGTGCTGCAAGTGAAAGGAGCATGAATTGAGAGCTTATAAGAGAATTCTTATTTGGACAAATGTGAACTTGAACTTTGTATGCTATCGTAAAGATTTAAAATATATTATAATTGCAGTGAAGAAGAGAGACCTATTAAGGTTTGTAAGTGAAACAGTGTCATAATTTTAATTATTTACTAGGAAAATCACTGCTTCACGTATGAACAATTATGTGGCTTCAAACAAGAATGGAATCATTAAAACTGCTAGAAAGCTGTTTTCAATAACTATGACTAAGTTTAGCTTAGCTAAACTCTGATGACAGCACAGGTAGACTGTACATGAGTAGATGCCTCTCTGGGTCCTGAACCAAGCTGTTTTGCTATTCTTTCTGTAAGTCACTGAAGACTTGGCTTTCAATTGTTTATCAGTTAGTCATATATAAAAATGAGAGCATCAGAGAGTAACTTTCTATGAAATATGAATTGTATCTGAGGACAAAATGGCTGTTTACTATGATGTTCCAGAAAGAAAAATGAATTCAGGAGATACAAAGCCATAACTACTAACACTGTTGAAGTGTGTTCTTAGAGAAAATCAGGGACCATACTGTGAGACAAAATGCAAGAAACTTAATGAGCTTTCCTAAAAGGCAGAAGAAGGTAACCATGCACTGGAACAATGACCCATGGTCTCATGTTAGAGAATAAATCAATGGTGCTTTCTTGACCAGCATGGACCTAAAGAAAAGTTGAGAGGATGAGCAGGAAGTGGAATCAAATCTAAACAAGAGGAGATGACAGTGTGGGTGGCGGCGGAAGGGTGAGAATGTTTCCCAGGATGAGAGTAGATGCACATCTCGTAGGTTCTAGAGTTGGAACTTTTCTGGGCATATACCAAAGGGATAATATATTGAACACAATCTTAAGTGGTAAACTCCCACTGGGCATGGTTCAATGTTTTAGACACCTGGGCTTTGTTCTGATATAGAAAAGGTTCTAATATATAGGGAAGTTGACTGTCTTGGGAAATTAACTGGAGCCTTGGTTGAGGTTAAACTGAACACAGCATGTTGTTTGTAGAAGAGGCCTGATACTGATTTGTAGAGGAATTACTTTGCACAAGTGTTCCAGATTTTTTTTTAAGAAAATTATTTTCATTGTGCTTGACTTCTTTCAAAATAATGCCTTGTGAACTCTTTTTATGTTAGTATATAGCTTATGATAGTATTTTGAGAATATAAATAATCAGTAACTTTTGTAGAAATGGCTAGGTGCTTTCCTTTACATTTTCCCAAAAGCTTCTGAATTTTTAGTCCTTTATTAATAATTACCAGCATAGATTATTTTAAGCCAGTAGGAAATCAAAGAAATGTTTTGGAGCAACTTTAAAATGTGCCAAAGAGGATTTTTTAGAGGAGAGTGCCCATTAATACATGCCAGATTTCTCTGACAATGCAATTTTTTTTTAACAACAACAACAACAACAAAAAAAAAAAAAATTGAAAAAGAGGAGCTAATCTTGTTTCAAAATTAACCCCTAAAATCACAATAGAGTCTGAGCTTCAGATTTGAGAACAAACAAAAACATAATCTTAAGTGCACTTTTATCTCTTTTCTAATTTAAACCATAAAAATTAGTTGTTGTTAAACATGTCCAAAATGAGCTTTCTCCAATCTACTTGTTATCACTGGGTAGATCACATGATGTCTGGACAACAGATGGTTCAGTGGCACGAATCCCTCTATCAAGATAACTGAACAACAAAAGAAACATTAGAAACATGCTTTTTGAAGAATGTGTGCATTTTAAAATAAGGTCTCATTGTGCCACCTACACCCACCTCTTAGATTTCATACTTAAAACCATACAATCACACAGATGTAGTATGCTTTTGAAAGGGGCATAAGAGTACTTAAGATTAGTATACATACACTTATTTTAAATTATCAGGAAAGTCTTTGAAGAAATTGCATTTTAAATGAGACCAAAAGGAGGGAGAGAGAGACGACAGAGAGACAGCCATCTGGAGGTGTAGGAGAAATATTATAATTAGAGTCAACAGAGGTGAGTTTTTAAAGAATTGAGGAAAAAAAATGACTGAACATAGTGAATGTAAACAAGAGAAGCAGAATTAGGAGCACTTAATGCAGAACCTTGCAAAGAATTTCATTCTTTTTGCAACAGAAAGCCAAAAGGGATTTAATCAGAAAAGTAACAACATTCCATTTATGTTTAAACCAAAAGATCCCATCTCTGAGTAGAAGACTGAAGGGGTCCATGGAAGAGAGTCTGAGGGAAAGTTGGGTGGGTTTAGCAGGTCCTTCATTGAAGATATGATAATGGCCTGGACATAATTCTGAGGAACCCCAACCATTAGACACTAGACTCTGCACTTAGAGCTAGTGATGTCAGTATAAATGTTAAAAGCCAAGAGCAGTCAGTGAGGTAGGAGAAAAATTAGAACGTGTGGTAGTGAAAACAAGAAAAAGGACAGTTTAAGAAGACAGTGGTAACCTAACTGAAGACTTCCTTTTCTATTTTTTAATATTAAAATATTTTGTTTTATTAAAGTTTAACCTACACCTGAGAGACAATGTAAAAATCTGTCAATCATAACATCCACTTATAATCACTATATTCACAGAATTTTAGCACATAACTATATAGGAGAAAACCCAATTACATATTGATGTTGATAACATGAAGCTTGATAGTTTGAACAGAATTTTAAGACTTATATTAATTTTTAAAAAATTCCCCTGCATCAAAGTATTACCATAAACAAATTAAAATTTTTTATTCACAGAAGCACTATATTTTAAAATATGGAGGATTGATAACAGCCAAGGTCACCTAGGAAAGCAATAACTATGGTCCTAATGTCATACTTACCTCTCAGAAAGAATAGGGTGCCCCCACCCCCAAATGTGCAGTCTCTCGGCTGAGCTGCCATCTCTCCTGGAAGAATTTCGGTCTCTATGGAGACTGCCTCCATTTCAGTGAGTGAATTAGAGGTGAAAGGTATTCCATTTGCAGTCATGTAAGTTATAGGGTCCACCTATTTTTTTCCTTTATTCCTTCAACCAAATGTTATCTTCTTATTTAAGATGGGAAAAAAATCTGAGTATAGTGGTCATTTAATTTGAGCTTGTTCTGTTCTAGTTATTCTTTTCCTTTGTTTCAAATGGCAGCATCCTCTGTAAATCAGATAAAGAACTGTATCATTATGCTATCATCTTTGAAAGCTCCATAATTGTAGTTTTTCTATCCAAGTCACTGAAATAAAACATCCATTTCTACACTAAATATTAATTTATTTCCAGTTGTTCTTATTATATTATTTCCTTAGGTGATAGAACTTAAAATCTTTCTCAGCAGTGACCCTCTACTTTGGAAAGCCATCTTCTAAATAACACATGTTTTCACAAAGGACAATGAAAACTCTAAGATTGGAAGTTATCCTTAAATTTATCACTGCTTCCATTTTTCCTTCTCAAGAACCAAAATGACTTCTGTTTCTGCTTTTGTTTTAAATTTAGTCACATCAACTGAAAAAAACATCGCATCAATTGTGATTTGACCTAATTAATTTAATGTCCTGATTAGAGCAGCTAAGATTTAAGTCAAATGAACAGAGATTTAAAAAGAACAATAAACAACATTGAAAACCTTTATGAGGGATAGTTTACTGCTGAGCTTCTGTTATATTTTTTTTTTCTTTCTATCCTTGTTTCTCAAGAAATGAAAAACCTGGTGGTAGTTATTTATAATTAGAAACTTTTGTGGTTGCAAATGACAGAAGTCCAATTTAAATAGATATCAACAGAATAAAGGAATTAAAGTAGAATGTATCTGGAGTGTTTCATCAAGGGGCTCTTATATCACTGGGTCTTATGTTTACTTTCTTCATCTCTTCTATACTTTTTCCTAAATCTGGCTCCATTCTAAGGCAGATGATTCCCTTGAGGTATCATTATAACTAAGAGCCCCGTTAAGCTTATATTTTAAATTTCATTGACCACAAATATTTTGCAGAAGTCCTAGAATTCAACTGGGTTGTATCAAATATTCAGCCACTCCTGAGCTATTTGGATTTATTCATATGCTACTTTGATTGACCAAGGTGGGTTTAAAAAATACCTTGAAGTTGCATTGTAGTCTGACGTCTCAATCTAAATCACATGGATTTAGAATACAAGAAAAAGTTTTGTTTTTGTTTTTCTTCTATGGGTATTTGGGTGTTTTTGTTTGTTTGTTTGTTTGTTCAAAGAAGAGGATAGGCAGCTAAAATTTAGAGAGGTATATGCCATCCTCCCAGTTCCTTGGCATTCTTGTTCTTATAAATTTCCTTTACAGTTGTCTTCTTTGACATGCTCACAATATTTTATTCCATATAAGAGCCTTCTATATAAGATTTTGAAATCTCAATATTTGATCTCTACACAAAAGCTACTTTTTTACTTTTTTCAAACTTTTTATGCTTAATATACCTGTTTCCCTTTCTCCCTCTAATTCCCCATCTCTTTATTATTAACTCACTCTAACCTCATACACCTTTCCTGGATTCCAATGTCAACCCTTTCAATAATGATTCCATGGACATCTTGCCATCTGTTCTACAATTCCTGCATTGCCAAACTCAAATCTGGATTATGACATTAACATCTCATTTTTCTCTCCCTGTATACTAAGCATTGCTAAACTGGAAAACCAGGCAAATAGTTCTGCTGATTTGCCTATAAGTACATGCCAGCTTGCTTCAGATAGCTCCCTTTTCTGTTTAGCAACCTTTTAAAAAGTCTCTTATGTGGACAGTTCTAAAAAATTTCCTTGATCTTTAAGCCCTCTGCTATGAGCATCCATTTTAGACCAAATTCCACTCTACTCATACAATTTTTCCAATTCAAGTTTCCTCTCTTGCTCACATATTAAGCATCTTTTGCAAAAGGAATCTTTTTTCAGTGTTCAGAGATTAATTCCTCAAAAATATTCTTCCACTTTTTGTTCTCTAAATGTCATAGCTTCCCATACACTTGAGAATCAGATATCTTCTTCAAGTTTTCAAATACACCCTCACATTTCTCTTCTATCATCAGACAGTTCTATGGCAGAACAATCTGTAATCATTGTCTCAAGTTTTTATCAAATCCTTCATAATTTACGCCTGGTTACTGTACTTTTCCTGAATATTATTTTAGTGTCACCAGTAATGTCTAATGACACCAGTATTTCCCAATATGTAAAGTAAAATGATTCTTGACTTCTCCATGTCAGTTATATATAGCATCCAATAACCTGGAAATTCTTGTTAATTATATATCTTTAATATCTTTTGCATTTATCTTACCCTCTCAAAGAAGTGATTTGAATTTTTTTTTTGACATGTGGGGTTTCATATTAAAGGAAATCAAAGATGTTGCAGAGGGATGGATGAGAGTCAGAGGACTTCTATAAAGAGTAGGAAAGTTCAATGTCGGGGAGGGCAAGGGATTCTGGACTATTTCATGGGTCAATTTGACTTAGTAAGATGGATTTGGGAAAGCATCAGAAGAGAGACAAGTTATAAGAATCTTTGTATTACAGACAAGAGTTAATGAAGAATTAAGTTTATAGAGATATGATGATGTAGCTTTTATGTTTAATTTTCTCACCCTATTTTGAATTACTTTCAGGATCAATACTGAACACATTAATTTTCAAAACAAACAAACAACAACAACAGCAGCAAAGGACTCCTTGGTCTCCCTCTTACCTATCCCACTACTCTTTTCCAGAGTTTTAAGAACTTTGTATTTAAATTAAAAAAGAACTATTCATATATCCATTATTGCATTAAACTCCCAATCTTAGCATTCTTGAATTTTATGTGGAAAAAAAACCCTCTCTTTTTCATAGAAAAAATTAATCTGTACTATTATTCTGTGCCATATTCTGCTCATTCTGGATAAAATGACAGAACCTCATATTTCCCTTCAGTACTCTTCAATTTGGAATCACTATCTGACTTTTCCATGTTGGTAATAGAGAGTATATCTTCAATATTTCCCCTGTATCTTTATCTAATCTTTAGTTCAACTGCATTGATTTGGGACTTTCGTCTAATAAATAAATCAATATTTCAGAGGAGAGAAATGGAATGGTTCCAAAAACTTTGGGACATCTGCTCAGAAATCTGGACCAGTGTCATGGAAGGAGTTGGTTTAGGGTTTCTAGACAATCCCTTTTGCTGACTCATTTTGATACCTAGCCATGGCTTTGGGAAAATAGCTTTATTTGTATAGCAAAGAAAACTTTCTGGGGCAAACAGAATTTTATCTTATTCCCTAATTCTAGGACCTACCTCTCACTGTAAAGAATTAAGAAGCCCCAAAGTCATTTTCTTACAATTACATTCAGAGCGTGATTTAATTCTGGTTCATATAATTTTAAATAGCTTCAATGGTTTGTAAGGTGAAGTGATATATTTCTTGGTGTAAGCTACTTTTAATTACATATTTAGTTGCCTGTAGACAGAAGCTTCTAATAAAAGAGCTCTGAATCTTCATGTTGAAAATTTAGACCTATGGAATATGGACTGAACAAATCAGTGATGGAGAGGTCCAAAAGTAGTTGGATATTGGTAATTAAAGTTGAAAGAACTTTGAACAAACTGAATAACAACACTCACTGGTGGGAAGAGTTGCTCCCACCCCTGAATATCCCCATTATGGTGTCTGAGCAATTGATATAGGGTCAATGCAACCACTGTGCTTTCCTTGTGGAAGTGGCCTTCATGTAGGGTATAGCAGATAGCTTCCAAGACTCCATGGCTCAGTCACAGCATATTCATCCATCATTGAAAATCATTGAGCAATGAGAAAAGAACATGCCAGGATAGCCGTAATATGCCTTCTTGGTAGCAAAATTGTGAGGCAATATCAACAACAGTCAAAGGAAATAGGCTTCCTCACTGATTTGAACATTCTTTTTATTTTATCTATCTTGAAGAGCTAGTAGTCAGGTCTGAGTTTTGGATCACATAATTAATTACCCCATATGTATAATTCCATTTGAGCTCATGCAGGAAGGAAGTACTTGAGTGATAACTAATTAATTACAATGATTTTTTAGAACTTAATAGGTGATCAACTTTGCACTAGCTACTATGTGTATAGAAGTGAATAAGATAGGCAAATCCCATTTCTTGCACTTGTAAAACTCATATTCTTCTGGAGTTAGTATTGTAAGTGTAGAATTGATGACAGGTGGAAAATGACTATGGCAAAATATAATTTAAACTGCTGATGATTATGAAGAAACCAAAACAATGTGAAGACCAAATTCAGCTGGGGTTCCTTGATTTATATGGTCAAGGAAAGTCTCTCTAAGAGTGCGATGTCATAATTAAGAACTGTGAAGGAGCAAATCACAAAAACACCTGGGGAAAGAAATTTCAGGCAAGAACAGGAATACATGTCAAGACACGAGGGCAAGATTTACTCAGAGTGTTAAAAGGATAGAAAGAATGTGAAAGTAATCAAAATGCAGCGATTAAAAGGGACACTTTATGATATCACAGCAAGAAACCTGGACCCTTATTAGAAGCCTCCAAAAGCTAAGCCTTTGGGAACAGTTCAAATTTTATTTTAATTGCAGGGGATTTCAATGCAGAATTTTAAGGAGAATAAAGAAATGTTCTAATTTAGTCATTGAAAATATCTCTTTTGCTAATCTATAGAAAAAAAGATTTGGCAACCACTTTTGAGATTGGGTAACACAAAAGTGGGAGCACTTAAAAAATATTGCAGCAGTCCAGTTAAGAAATGATGTTTGATTAAACTTAGGTAATCAGTAGTGGAGATATCAAAAAGTTGTTGGATATTGGGAAGTAAAGTTGAAAACACTTTGAACAAGAGATGCTAAGTCTGAATTTTTATATTGAGGAACTTGTGACATTATTTGACATGAGTATAATAGAATCATCAAGAATTCTTTAGACATATGGATTTGAAATACCTACACATATGTAGTGATGACAAGCTGCCCATTATACATTAAAATCTGCTATTCATGCAAGCGGTTTGGGTTAAAGGGCTATTGGTACAAATATGGAATTTATCAGTTCAAGAATAAATGTACTTCATTAGAAAATATCTTTAAAAGAATTATAACTTTGAAGTTGGTGATATATCTCAGTGGTTGAGTGCTTGCTTAACATATATTAGGCCCTGGGTTTGATTGTCAGTGTAAAAATAAGTAAATAAATAACACTTTTTCTAAGCTATTTTCTACTTTGGAAAATATTATTTGTTGGCCTTTAGAATATATTATTGTTTGGCCTTCGATGCATCTATATACTCAATAATTTATCAAACTCCTAACTAAATTTTTAATTTCAAAAAACGTCTATGTACTAAACTATAGAATTATTACTAAAAATGCTAAATTTTTTACAAATGATGATCACTGAAAGATAGTTAAAAAGTAATACTATTGGAATAATTTACTTAATTCATAGGACTATAAATATAACAACAAAAATATAAATTAGATACGTAGTCTTGTATTTTAAGAACTGAACAAAATACTCTTTATTTTTGTGTTATATTATTTGAAGGTCTGTACTTCTTCAGTTCCATAAATGTAAGAAATCTAATATTTCCCATGGTGCTAATGGAGCTTGAAATTAGGGAAGCTTCTTGTGTATCAGCATTATGATGATGTCAGCAATTCACATAGAAAATGTAACATCTCTGGTACAACTTCCATAGCTACTCACCAAAAAAAAAATAAAAAGTAAAAAAAAAATAAGGTTTGTATATTTGGTATTGGCTAACTGTATGCAATACTAGATGATGGAGGAAAAGACAACATTTTTTTCTAGGCTTCTTAAAACTAATAACAAGTTTGTTCATGAAGAATCCTATATAGTTATACACTTAAAACACTGACATTTAACTCCAAGGACCATATTATAAAATTAAATATTGGGTACATATATCACTATGTACCAACAAGAGTTTGCTAATTACTAGTACTTGATTAATTCAATTTAAAACAATTAATGATCTTTTCAACTTATGTTTCATGGTAGATTATGAAGTATTCAATTATTATATATTGAAATCCTAAAAGTATGCATGATAATTAAATTTCAATCAAAGTATACTGTTATGACTGAAAAACCAAAATATTGATATGCTATTAAAATTTGAAAAAATTATCCAGATATTATGAATCAAATATTCTTGGGGAAGCTGCTTGTGAAGTATCACTATGATGAGTATATAACCTTGTACTGATTTTTTTCCCCTAATTTTTAATGTTGACTTTGGTGAAAGTAAGAATCTTTCTTTTTTCTTTTGGCAGAAAGCTCCATCTGTAAATAAAAACCAATCAGAATCTACTAAAATGTTGGCCATTAATAATCATTACTTGAAAGGCTGGCCCTCAAAGTATCACATATATAAAATGTGAGCAACTGAAGTTATGAAATTGATAATTTATGAAAAGTGAAACATTTTCTTCATATAAACTTTCAAATTGGATTTAATTGAAGCATGAGCAAGTAGTATATGTTGTAACAGACATTTACCAATTAAATGTGGTTTCAGTTTTGGGAAATGTCTGAATATAAATTATATTCCTAATTTAAAATATCACGAAATGTTAAGAGAACCCCCTCACCAGTCATGTAGTATGACTTTGTGGTATCAAAATTGTATTTGGGTTCTGAAGCTAATGTATGAATCTCAATACCTCTTTGGACTATTGAGAAATTCCTTTCTTATGATTAGTTTATTTTTTTAAAAAGTTTAAAAATTTGACCGACATATAATTTTTGTACACAATTAAATGATACAATGTAATGTTTTGATAAGTATATACATTCTGTACTGATCTAATAAGCTTAATTTTTATATTTATCTCCTCAACCATTTATCATTTCTTTGTGATTACACATTGAAACCATGCCTTGGAATGTTCTTCTTTTCT
This sequence comes from Marmota flaviventris, assembly GCF_047511675.1. Lineage (NCBI taxonomy): Eukaryota > Metazoa > Chordata > Mammalia > Rodentia > Sciuridae > Marmota > Marmota flaviventris. The sequence goes on along the minus strand of NC_092512.1, from coordinate 55,629,441 downwards.
AGCCATTTTCAAATATATTATTTGAAATTATTATGGATGACAATTACCAAACCATGCAGTAGAATGCTAGAACTTATTCCTCTTAAAGAACTATAAATTTGCACCCATTGGTCAGCTTCCCCTCACCCTCTCCAACCTCTGACAACCAGTTTTCCATTCTCTAGTTCTGTGATGATGACTGTTTTTAAAACTCACATACAAATTAAATTGTGTGGTATTTGTCTCTCTGATGTCTTGCTTCACCCTAATTACATTAAAGTAGTTATCATATTAATTTAAAATCTCTGTCTCTCTCATATCAACAAGATCAGAGTGACAAAAATATTATCAGACTACTTGTCATTTCAGAGTATCATCTCTTGTTCATAGAATAACTCTCTAGCTCTCCAGACAATGTGGTATCCAGGAAACCTATCAGAACACTCTGAGTACTTATACATTTAATGATCCCACCTTGAAATCAATCCAACATCAAAGTTATATACTCAATTGATAAAAAATGCACATGCATGATCACATTTTTATATTCCTAATTTAAAATATCACTTTTTTGAGATTGTGACAAATACTAAATACCATAAAATTTAGAAAGAAATAAAGTGTATAGTAAATGTTACTAAGAGAAATTCTTCAATCTCTTAAGCAATTGGTGAAACAAACATTCTAGAAATGTGGGAGAAAAATGCAGTTTTTTAGAAATAACATATATAAAGAAAATTAGACTTAGTAGTTTCTGAGCCTTTTAGTGAAGGAAGAGATCTGTGAACATTTTCACTGAACAATAACTGAACAGCTATCTGTTTTATCTGTCTTTGGGGGAATATTTCTTTACTATTCATGGCTTGCACTCTTTGAGTTCTGTATACCTTTTGCACTTCAATCACCATAAACTTAGTATAGTCATGGTATAGTCATTGTAGGCTACACTAAACTTTAATATCTTCATTTGGCCTGTTTTGGTTGCTCATTAATGAGAATGATTCTCCTTTGGCATACCTCTTATGGCCCCCTTCCCCTTTTACTTTGCCTTTTCTACTACTTCTATATAACTTGATGATAAGGAATGGAAACTTTTCTTTTCTACTTGTTTTCTTTTCTCTCTTCATTTTCTTTTTCTGTTTCTCTGTCTCAGCTGTTTAGCAGGTGTTTAAGGCCTTCTTTTGACTTGAGTCGAATTTGACCCACATGAAAGTGTCAGAAATGCATGTTAGTAATAACAAAGCAGAGCTAGTATGAAAAATTCTTAATGATCAGTCCACTCAGATGTAAGTTGTCCAAACGATGGCTCAAGTGATCCAGATGGAGTAATGTTACCCAGTTGACTTAAAGTGTCCTATAATACAGCTATTCCATTTCATGAAAGTTTACCTAAGGGCTTTATGAGCCTGTTCATTTTTCTCATTACATTGTTCTTAATTTGAGGGTTGGTTAAAAAAGTATCTCAGTAGAGATTGTGTACAGTATTTATAACAAATTTAATTCATGAATGAGATGTTTAATTTTTTAAAATGCTACTTTGTTAATCTATGTTCTCTATCATGTGCCTTTTATGCAACTGTCACTCAAAGCACTTAGTTTTATATATACATATACATGTATATGTTTACACACACGTATATGTGTGATATATAATTGTTTTATCAAAAGAATAAATCTCAATTATAGCTGTGCCCTTTAAATTCTATAAATTATAGTATTTAGTCTTCAGTTTCTTACATATATTAAAGCATTAAATATTACCACCTAAACCAAACCCTTAAGCTCAAAACCATTACTTTCCTTTCCTTGAACAGTAGAATGACAATAAAATCTGAGAGTAAAAAGTAGAGGTAGCATTTATTAGACCTCTTCTTATGTTCCTTAATCAGGACAGAAGCTCTTCTTTCCATTTACTAATTTACACTGTAGAAATTGATCTTCATTTTCTTTCAAAATCCTGTCCTTTTATACTGAAAATGAAATTTCTAGCCCTGTAACTATTCAAATAAAGTTCAATAATAGCTAACTTTTGTACAATTTTTTTGTATTTGTCACTGATTTTATACTCTTTATTCGCATTCACCTTTGTTCTTTTCCCTGTGGTAATCATTTAATATTAGTATTTTTCTTTTTCTTTTAAATATTCTTAACTTTTCATTATCCACGTTACATGACATATTTTTCCACAATGTCCCTTCAAATTGTCATATTCATTACATTTTTGTATTCTGCATTATTTTTATCTCCTTTATGACTTTTCTTCTGCAAACATCACCTAAAAGTTTTCCCTACATTTATTAAGGAGTTACATTGCTAACCCCTGTGACTATATTCTCCTGCAGATGTATTATTTTCAATATAATATGTGATGGAGAGCTGGGATTTCCTCAGTACTTGGATTACTTCAGTGATTGACAGGATTCACTGTTCACTGCAAACACCTTACTCAGACTCTCTTAAAAGATGGATGGTAGATTATTAGAGAGCTAAGCCCCACATAGAACATTGAGAATGCTAAAAATGCAGAGTGAGCATGTTATGCAGAAAGTGGATATACTTAACTTAATTTGAATTATCCATTTACTTATGTTTTCATAAGTCCCCTATTAGCTAATAGCAGGTTTTGATATAGTGTGTGTGAGTGATTTCCATCACTCACTCCAACAGCAATAGATCCATCACACAACTTCATAGATTTACATTTCTAAATCGTAAGGCAGACTTTCAGTTATCAGCATTCTCTAAAGAGGCTTTTATCAAAGTCTACCATATCCAAGGTCATTGATGATTAATAATGGAACAAAAAGCAGAATTTGAATTTTCTAAAATCTTCTGCCAATTCACATGCCTATTTTATAAATACACCATAGAACACTTTTTCTTCTACTTCTATTTTGGCTACCACTAGTTTCTGCTTATTAAGAACATCCTGAAACCTCATATTCCATCAAGCCTTAAAGATATAACTGAAAGTGAGAGGATACTACTCCTTTACCCTCTATCACTAATATCCAATGCCTACACTTTATAAAACAAACAAATGAACAAACAAAAAACTCAGAAAACAAAAAATTGCACAAAAAAGCTATTCATTTCTTATTGCAGGTGCCATTGATTGTTTTTATGTACTACATTGTATTTATATATGCTGTAGTTTCACCTCTGCACAAGACACATCATATTGTTTATTTCATTTATAATCCCAGGAAGGGAAAAGAAGGAGTCAATCGCACAGTTACGAGGCTGTGGAAAACTGGTTTGTATAATCAGTGGACAGCCATGCTGTGAGTGTTAACCTGTAAAATCCAACAGATAAAGATCATGAAAAGGACAACCAGGTTAGAGAAGGGCCACCTTCTTTAATTGAAGCTAACAACTCATTACTGATATGATTAAGGTACCTCCCAGAAGTCATTAATAAATGTAAATGAAGATGGGAAATTTTAAATTTTAATATGAAAAGGGAGTATGTTAAAATGAGAAGGAAGGATATAATAACAGGTATGAACTCAATGATGATGATCATCAAAGAGCCTAGGGGAGGAAAAACAGAAGTTAAAGAACATTTTAGTTCATCTCAAGCACAGGACCTAGAATGATTTTATTTAATTCTAAATAATCTGAAGTATCCCTGCAATGCGTAGTGTAATGGTCATTAGACTAGCATAGTTGATAGTTTTGCTCTCATGAAATTCATTATTTCTCATAAAATGATTCTGTATTTACCAAGCAAATCTCTGCTTTGTGGGGGTGGGTAATATATCTTAAAATTTCTCATTCTGAAAAGAAATATTCCTGACAGATTTGATGTTTTCTTAAAATATGTTTAGTGTAGCCCATTAAAAGTTAATTTTCAGGTTTACATATATGCCTCTTGAATAAATGAAGATATGTATATTTGTAGTGACCCAAGCAAAGAGACCTTTTAAGTGGTAAATAATGAATGAATATGGAAAACTCAAGCTTTCTTCTCTGCTTCATCAACATTAACCCCAAACTTGGGAGCTTTAAGATCTCTAATGCCTTCATCACTTTGCATTTATATTAATAAGTGTTTTCTCACCTCAAAGAGTATTATGAATAGCAATATAAATGATAACAATTCATTTGAATAGAAGAAAATACTAATAAAGGCAAGAAATTGTGGTTGTTCATAAAATAAATGTTGGCAAATAAAATAAAATAAAAACTCTGACTCTAGAAATGTGCACAAGTGTGCAAAAAGTCTAAATATGCAATCTTCTTGAAACTATCCAGGAATAGCAAACACCCACAGAGATTTAGAACCTTTACAAGACTTCACATGGAAGAAAAATTGGCAAAAGTTTAGGAATGCTCCATTAAAAAAATTCATCCATGATTCTTGCATGAAAGACAATAAAGGAGAAAAAGCTAAGAAAGTTGGATTCTCATTAACAAAATATTTATCAAAGGTTGAAAATCTTTTCCTTTGCTTCCTATGCTCTCTGCATTCATTAAGTGCTACAATGCTTTTCTTCTCTATTAATAGGTTTTAGGAACCATCTACTATGTGTGCTCCATGAAAAAATTATCTTACACACTGGTATTTATACAGAAACTATTAAGTTAAAAAAAAAAGAACTCTGGCACATGTTCTGTAAATATTTTTGAATGAACACCTGAGTAAATTTCGTCATAGGGTTGAAACCACTATGAAAGGTCAAAAGATATATGTAAGCATAGCTTTGTACAGCAATTGCATAAGAACATATTATCAATAAATTGTTATAGTTTCCCCATTATAATGTTTCTCTCCTTTCAACCTTTCTTAAGCTAAACTTTATTATTTGTTTATACTACTTAAAAATATCTTTAATTCTCTATATTTATAGTACATGGGTAAGGGATAAATTGTGGCATAAAATAATATAACATGTTATATTACTTTTTTAAAGGAGATACAGAGATAATAATATATTTATGAAATTTTATAGATATCTTTATTCTTTTATTCTTAATCAGCTTGATATTGGGTATAATTAGCTTCCATATTGCCATAGTTTTACCACTTGTAAATTAAGGATATTAACGATCTATTTTCCATTGCTGCTAATTGTATTAAATGAGGTGAACTCAATGAAAGTAAAACCATTTCAAAAGGAATGGCACAAAGTAAAAGTTTAATAAATATTCACTATATGAATTATTATATGTTTTTTCTTTTATAGAGTAAGGTGGATGAAGGGATTACCAGCATCCTCCAAATATTTTTATGAACTCCTTCGGATTGTCTAATGGCACAAAACTCTGATTATAATCAGAAATAAACTTACTTTAATTTTGAGAAAAAAATAACTTATTGGTGAGATATGCTTTGGAATACTGCATAATTATTCTATTCCCTTGAGTCAATTCTTGCCTTTTCTTCAACCATTACTACCACTAAACATTTAAGGTTATCCTGTATATATCTTGTTTATCCCAGTGTACTTCATTTCATTAATGACTTACATTTTATTTTTTAACATCTAAATCCATCAAACTTCTATCAAAAACTTTGGTCTGTAGACATGCAATTTCTACAAGAAAACTCTTCTCTTCTGTCCTTTATTATTGCTAAACATAATATCTTTGAAATTCAAGGCTGAGAGAAGATTGTTCCTTTGTAGAATTATGAACTATTAGAGAAAAAAAAATAGACCTAATTACTAAGTTATTTCAAATTCTTGAAGTTACATAGTGAAAATGATTGCAGGCCTTTTGGGGGCCAGAGCTGTTCATTATTCATCTTTATCTTCCCACCCTCTAGCATTGTGCATGAAAAATTAAGTATTTAAATAGAGTTAACCAAGAAAGTTCTCATTTCTATGTTTCCTTACAGCAAAATAATATTTGATGGTTCAAAGTAAAAAACATGTCAAAACTGAAACCATTCATTCATTTCTGAAACATTCGAACATCTTCATTATGCCAGCATCTAAAGGTGGAATGTAAGTTTTAAAAAAGAAACAAAACTCTATATGGGTCACTTTATTTCCCATCACTGGCATTTATTAATTAATATAATATTTCTCAAAAAATGTTAAAATCTATTTTCTATATTATAAGTGCTTTCATTTCTTTGTAAAAAGGAAAGAAAGAAAAAAAAGAAAGAAGAAAGCAAAAACAAGGCAGATAATAACACACTCTTGAATTCAGAAACTGATGGAATAACTAGATGCTCTGTACAAAAAGATGCAACTTTGTTTTTATGAGTGGTTATATTATCAGGATGGGCCTTATCAGTTATTAAGAATTCACAACATCCTTTTTAAGGGCTTGTATGTCTAGGGAATATACAGAAGAGAAAAGAGAAGAAGCCTATTCTCTATGATGACTACTACTATTATGCCAACAATTGCAAACAACCAGGCATTTGCTAACTCATAAATGCTGCAAAAGCTCCCTAACTAGCAGCATTGTTTCTTCATGATAAATTCACTCTATCTTTCCTACATGAGCCTGGAAACATTACCAAACTCAAAAGGAACATGGGTGGAAGGATCACTCCTGAGAGCTTTCACCTATTTCCTGTTGCTAGGGAAACCACTTCCTTTGTACATGTTCAGAATAGCAGGTTCCTTTGAATCCTGCCTTTCAAGCTCTATTTTTTAAAGCAAACATATAGATATATAACCCATATTTTGCAATGTACACTACTTTATTGTTTCTTTCTTGTGCCTGGTGAAAAAGTTTTATCCAATTAAAGATAATACACACAGATAAAACATTGTGGATAGAAAACTCCTTTTTGTTGTTTTGTATTTTTTTTTTAAATTTAAAATGCTTTCCAACCCACAAAAGAGTTGGTGAATCTAAAATATCCCTGCAACGTATGAATATATATCTTTCAATGTTGGCTGAAATAATTTACAACTTTTGAGGTTTGATAGAATTGGGATGTTTAATTACTCTCCTGTGACAGAATTATCATACATTAACTTTATTACTTGGAGTTCTCTTATTGAGATTATAGGAGAAGAATAACATTTTTTTCTTCTTATTTGGAAAGGATCACTGTTATAAAAGATGAAACAGCAAGAGGAGAGCAAACAGAAGTTTATTAACATGTACATTTCATATACATGGATATATCCTGGGAATGAGAAGTTATCAAAGAGGTTGCCTTGAGTTCTGGCTTGTATCGCATCTTCAACAAAGCACACTTTAAAGAACTGACAAGACAAAGAAAAAGGACTATGGATCTCTGGGGTTTGCAACTTGTGGGAAGCCAAATAAAGGGCAGATAAAGGCTACTAAATAATGCTTGTTAATACAGATTCCTCCAGGCCAATAAGCCTCCCAAATTGTCTTCACTGGTTAACTTGTTTTTCCTGGAATAAAGTTGGAGGGATACCTTTAGTCTTTATAAATCTATGTCCTCTCCATCTGTTTCAAGCAAATAGAGTGAGAATAGAGAGCATTTCTGCATCTGTTCCTTAGTTGTTCAGTCAAAACCTTTCGTACTTTGGGACATCATATTCTGGCCCTTCACAAGACAATATTTTTCTTCTTTCAATTAAAAATACTGTTGACAGGCCCTAAGTTCCTTGTTTAAAAATTTTATGCTAGTGTAAATCCAAAGTTTCAAAGATAAAAGATGAAAACTGTAGTTCCATTACTGTAGTGATTGCTATGTATATTCTCCAGCCATTAACAACAGCATGTGTGATCATTGACCATAAATACTGGCTGATTTCATAACTTGGATAGTAAATGTTATAATTATATGTTGTAATCCACATTGTACAACTGAGAATCATAGCCCAGCCTACAGCTTTATTGCAACATTCTCATTAATGCCTTATTTATTTGGGATCTATCAAAAAATTCCTCTGAGTACCTATCATGATATTTTTAATTATACTCTTTATATCTCTTTGAAATGTTTTGGACCTGTCTTATGTGTTTTGATGTTCATGGTGCCCTGAAATCACAAAATACAAGCCACAGTTACATCACCAAAACATTGAAATGGCTCTGATTATTATGTATATAAAATAATTTCCTTCATTTGCGTATATCTATTCAGTGATTATGTCTAATACTGAAAAAGAAGTATTTTCCAATTTCAGAGATAAGTGTACTCCTATGTATTAAATTGACTTATTTAATTGACTTCTCCAGTTCTGTACTGTTGTGTATATTTATTTAGCTTGCCTATTGCTTTCAGTATGATAGCCATTAATATAATGCCACATTTCCTACAGAGACAATGTTGTTTTATGCACAAAGAAAAATGTTAAAGTATAAGAATGCTTTCATCTCAAGGAGAGCATTTCATTTATAAGGATAAGAATGCACAATACTTCATTTAATTCATTGCTTTTTTCACATTAGCAGTTCAATTAAGATATTTGTTGAATAATGTTAAGCATTAATTTTAATGTAATAAAATTGTATATTTATGTTTACTGAGTATAATTTTGGGGGCATATTTAGGGGTTCAACTTCCACTTCTTAGTAATTGGTTAAAGAATTGATTTAAAATTTCCATAGTTGATAGTGATTCTATCCTTTAGAGACTATATTCATTCTTATTTCACTAGTCAGTAGTATATTGGCACTTTGATTTTAAAAACAAAACAATTGCTTTGGTTCATCAGCTTTCTATTTTGCCTCTGGTAGTGTAATGTTCAATGGCTTTTGTTGGCTTATTGCACTTTAATTAGCAGGATACTGTGTGCCTTTAGTAGCGTGCTGCTGTGCTACTCTTAATTGAAATCTATCTCTTGTGTCTGTGATCATTATGTCACCTTGATGCTTGAAAATGCTGTTCCCATGGAGCATATGGTAATGTTGCATTAGCCCTTTTAAGTTAGGGAGTTTGATTAGCAGGATCAGATGAGCTACTGGAAGGTGCCTGGCTCCTATGGCTCTCATATCTTCAAATGAATTTTACAAACTATCTGCTTACTTTAATATGATAAATATGTAAATATATATGCTTATTGTATTAAGTGAAATTTTACAATACAAAATTACGTTGGATAAAAAATATTGTTTCTCAGTTTGAATTTAATGGGAAATTTTAAAAACAATGATATATGAAATCACCTTTCCTATCTATCCTTCCTTCTTTTAACTTTAGAATGGTTGTACAATGTATTGTAAGAGATAGGTTTTTTTTTCCTTTGCAGATTTTCTCCGCTCTTTGTCTAACACACTATTTCACATTATTTTTAGTGTTTTTTTCTCAGAACCCTTGTGTAGAGTGATTAAGTTAAACAATTCTTATGATTGTATCAAAAGGAAAATAATCCAAGTTGGAGAACACATTTTAAAGAACATGAGGGATCTCTTAGTCAAAGTAAGAATTTTGTTTCAAAACAAGTGTGTTTAAATAGTGAAAAGGAAAAATAAGCAAACATAATGTTCTGTTTGGGCTTAGAAATGATATCCAAAGTACAGTGCTTTGACAAGCTGAGCTAAAGAAACAGCTTCAAGGTCTCTCAGAGCTCTCCCCCACATCCTTTTTTATCATGATCTTCATTTCTTGTGAAGTATAGGAAGGGGCTTTCCCTGAAGTCACCACATCTATCTAAAAACTCTAGGTACCAAAAAGAAACACCATGGTTGAATCTTGCTATTGGAATTTTATTAACCAAGGAAGATTAAACTCATATCACAGAGGAAAAGACTGAAAATAAAACACCATACCTAGAGCCCAGGGGAACCTTCTGGCTCCTTGTTTAAGTTTCCATTCATATTTTGTATGACTCTCATGCTTATTCACATTAATTTGTATGTTTTTTCTCCTTTTAATCTGTATATTGTCTGTTTATTTTATCAGACTAAATACAGTCTTTCAGAAGGAAAGTTTAAACTGCCCTACATTATTTTAAAGATGGCATGTGCAAAATAATCATGAAACAGACCTGCTAGGGTTTAAATACAGCTTGCCACATAAAAATTAGATTACTAAGAAACAGATTGATGGAAGAGGATCTTCAAATGTGGACAAAATACTGGCAGCAGGAAGGAACAGAATGATGCTGGCAAATATGTCCTCTTCAACAAAATTTAGAATGGTCAACACATACGATCCAGTGTATTCTGAAGAACCTAAGTTTGTCAAGAAATAGCTGGGCCATTCTGATGGTCCACAGGCTCCCAGTAGGTTCAGAAGGTATGGCCCTGCAGGACTTTAGATGGTGCTTGGAGCTGCACTCAAGAGCAGGAGTTTCAGAAGGAAAACATGCAATAAAAAAAGGCTAAATGTAAATATACTCAACGCTAAATGTATTGGTCTTCCATTGATATATTCATAGGTAATTTTTCTTTTGTTTATGATAATCTGTATTATGCAAATTTTCTACAATGGACAGGCATATTCTAGTTATATTTTTCTTTATTTGAGAAGTTACCATAAAAAACGAGTGACCCTTTGAGGAACAGCTCCTGGCATTTCCCAGATCTGTCCTTGTAATAAGGACTTGTGTGGTATATAAACAAGATACAAATACTTGCTAAAGTGTTAGTTTCAAATTTCAAATATGTGATGTTAGTTAAAAATGTGTTATTCAAATTAAATCTCATGTTCCAATTAAGTTCTTTTATTGTATGGGAAACAATATTGTATAATTTAGCTGTCATGTATACAATGCAATGAACAATTGTGAAGATTTTAACCCTTTGAGGTTTATCCTTTTTAGCAATGATAGAAAAGATATGGGTGTGTTAAACAGAGAGAGAGAGAGAGATTTTGGCATCTTATCTGAATGAAATATCTATTACATCTTTTAAAGCTGCATACATTTCTTTATAAAATTAAAGACATAATGTGTGTACATATAATCTTTGTAATCAAGTATACTTGTAGGAAAAAAAATCGGCTACTGGTTCTACACATGACAGCACAATCATGATACATATTTATTAATTTGGTAAGGAATATAATAAAATTAAAATTTTATACAATAATATTCGGAGGCTTGTTTCTTAGAAATGAATATTCTGTCCAGGCAGATATACTAAAATTAAAATATAATTTAGAAAGACATAAAAAGTTGTTCAAAGCAGATATATTATTCCTGTTTCTCTAAGTGAGACATTTCCTATTAAGAGGAATAAAATGGATTAAGTATAATTGTGTGATTTTTTGTCTTTTCTTTTAAAAAAATTAATGTTAATTTGATATTTTTAAATTTTTGTGTAAATTCTTGCTTCATACATGTCACACATTCTCAAGTTCTAAAGTCTTAAACTTATAATAAAGATAATTCCATACTCTTCTGAAATATTAGGTTGAACAACATAATGTTACCTATATTTAATCATATTGTGAAATATAAATATATTTTGTTCACCTAATTGATGAGATTGTTGAGAACTGTTTTTTAGTAGAATGGTACATAATCTTAGGAAAGAGGAGAATATACTACATGATGAAAATGTTTATGTGGTATTTCACATATAAGAAGGGAAATACCCAAATCTGGCCATACTCTCCTACACAAGGAGAGTTTGAGAAGCATTTGTAAACTTCACAGTGCAGGGGCACAGTCTCACTAAAAGACGGAGACCTAGTCATGAGACTATAAAAGACTTCCCTCTTCCACACCTTACTGTCACATTCCTTAAGGCATACAAAAGTAAAAGGAAAAAAAAAGCCTCATATTTGAACAGAATGATCAGGCATCACAATCAGAGACAGATATGGAAACCAGGAATTTTAAACACATGTGCACACACGAAAACCAACAGCTCTGAATTATGTCTCAAGGGCTTTAATAAGAAAAATACAAAATATATAGGAACAGATAGATAATGTAATCAAAGGGATAAAGATTCTAAAAAAATAAAAAGGAAATTTTAGAAATAAAAGGCAACATTTTTGATGGACTTCCTAGTGGACAAATAATGCAGATGAGGAAAGAATCTCTGAGATTTAGGATATGTCAGTACAAATTTCCAAAACTGAAAAACAAATAAAAGACCAAAAGATACAGAAGAAAATTGCTCAAAACTTTGGGACAACCACAAAAATGTATCATATACATAATGGAACACCAGAAGGAAAAGAAAGAAATAATAGAATACAAGAAATATTTAAACCAATAATGATAGAGAATTTCCCTAAATTAATATCAGACCCCAAACCACAGATTCAGGAAGTTCAGAGAACACCAAACAGGAATATAGCAAAAATTATTTTCTTTTTAAAGAAAAAGAGCAACTACACTTATAAAGCTATTTTTAGACTTCAGAAAATCAAAGATAAAGAAAAAAATCTTGAAAGAAACTGGGGGGGGGTGAACTAAGATGAAACCAAATGTTATAATTTATATAATTATCCACTCAAATATATAAATAAAGAACTCAAGATAAGAAACTTGGACTTACAAAGTGTTTAATTATCTAATTAAAACAGTTACATGGAAAACATTTAAGTATTCATTTAATGGTATTAGAAATTGAATTTAAAACTAAAAAGTTCATAGGTAAAAGTGTTAAAAAAAATTAAAAGTCATTACCCACATATTTAATTCACAAAAAATAGAGAAGGAAATAAATTGAAATAAGAATAAACTAATGTCTTCATTTTCTATAAGGAGGATTTAAAGTGTTTGTTCATTCTTTACTGCAAGTAGAGAACATTGGGCTGGGGCTATAGCTCAGTGGTAATGCATGGCCTAGCATGTGTTCGGACCTGGACCTTATCCCCTGACCACAGGAAGACAGGGAGGCGGGAAAGAAAGGAAGGAAGGGAAGATAATTAGGAAACATTAATTTTGAGATTATATTAATTCACAGCGAATACTGAATACATGAATATGCACTCAAGAGGGAAAACTTCAAAATGGGAAAAAAATTTCATGAAGGAAACAAAGAGCAACCAAATTTACAACAAAAAAAGTGAGATAGGAAGATGGCAGATGGGAGGAAGGGTGGGTATGTTCCCTAATTGGTCCTCAGTTTGTGATTCAGGCAGCAGAAGTATCATTTCTCAGTGGGGTGGGAAACAGAGAATTCACTGAAATTCAACATTGATCAGTAAAATAATCATATAGACACAGAAATTCAGAACTGAACATAAAACAAGAAATAATGCATGAGCACCACTAACTCCCTGCATAGAGGAGGAGGAGTAGCATACCCAGAGAGGAAAGGCTTAGGAGAACCTGAAGAATAGAGAAGGAGGTTGATCTTAACTGACCCAGAGATGATGGGCAAGTTTGTAATTGAACAGTGATCAGGATGGGTGTGGTGAAGCACACCTGTAATTTCAGGAGCTTGGCAAGCTGAAACAGGAGGATCATAAGTTCAAAGTCATACTCAGCAACTTAACCAGGCCCTAAGCAACTTAATGATACCCTGTCTCAAATGAATAAATGAATGAATGAATGAATGAATGAATGAATGAATGAATGAAGGGCTGGGGATGTTGCTTGGTGGTTAAGCACTCCTGGATTCAATCCCTGGTTAAAGTAAAAAAAAAAAAAAGTGATCAGAAAAAATGAAAAATGATCAGAATCTCTCAGCCTACACACAAAGACTCCAGGTGTAAACAATCAGCAAGAGACCATGTGGCAGCTTGCAGAGGTAGGACATAGGGAGCTCACAAAGGGAATTGCCATCCTGATCCATTAGTCACCTTTGTGTGGAGTCCCATGTGCATGGACCACTGTGACTGGAACAAATGCAGAGAGGATTGGGCCTAGGGCAATCTAGGCTGGGGTTACCACTGGGAGAGAGTTCCCTTTGTTGCTGCTAGCTCAGGCAAACAGCTGGGAAGAAGCCAAAAACTGATCAGTCAGGTGCATCTGCAACCCAGGTCCATTCCTGGGAAATTCACATACATTGTGGTAGAATATGTAAAATTCACAGAGGGTTAGATCCCTAACTTTGAGAGTCAGATTTCTGGGAGATCCTCAAAACCAAGATGTCCAGCAGAGACTGGCCTCCAGCCAGCAACAGAGAGTATGTACCTAATCTTACACATCTTCTTACAAAGTTCCAGTGGACAGCCAGAACTAAACCCCAATTGCTGAAATTTCCCATTTAGAAATCAGCACATCAGTCTCTCTACAGGAGTACATCAACTTAGTCTATCTAGACAAAACTACAATTTTCAGTATTCCCCAGGGCAAACTACTGCAACATAGTAAACTGAGAGTTAACACAACCACATTTGGTTCCAGGACACATTGATCAGGACTGTGGTGAGAAACAAACAAACAAAAAAGAGACAGATTTAATGATTTTTAGCCCTTGATCCAAAGGGTACATAACTCAAAAAGAAGTGCAAAAATAGTGCAACAGTATAAGCAGAGAACAGCCATCTTTATTAACAGTTTTGACCATCTCAGTGGAAGCAAGCCCTTCATTTCTCATTAAGTAATTTTTTCCTTTTCTTTTTTAAATTTTTATTTTATCCATTGTGTATGTGTGTATATGCATGTGTGTGTTCTCACTGTGCTGATAGGTTTGAGGAAAAAATATATATATAGTAATATAATTTTTATTTCATTTTGATTACTTTTTTCTTCTCCTATTTGTTATACAACCTTGTTTTGACTTTGGAAATATGCACTTATTTTTCCATATTTGTATTGGTGGATTATATTTGTGCATAATAGTGTGATTTGTTGTTTCATATTCACACATTCATGCAATATAACAATATAATTCGGCCAAAACCTTTCCCCAGTATGTCTCCTGAAGTGGAAAAATTTTATGTGAGTTTGTTTTGGTTTGATTTTTTTAGCTATTTGGTCTTACTTTTGTTTTTGTTCCACTAATATTTTATTTTCTTCAAATAGCCAAATATTCTTGTATTCTCTTCTTTCTCTTTATTGATTTTATGACTTTTATTTGTTCATTACTCTTTCTTCTGTATAGCCCTCAACTGCTACCTCTCTCCTGGTTACTTTCTGTTCACTTTTTAAATATTTTAAGCTTTCTCTTGCCTTCCTAACTTATTTTCTCTTCACTGAAGAAACTGTAATTTCACTATCTGTTAGAGCTGTTAGTTTACATAATTCCTACCCCCCACTACTCATGTTGTTGTGACTATTAATACAGTGGCTAAAGTAGGTGATACCTGCTGTTTAATGTTAGATCTAGTTCATGACTGTTTATTGTTACTGCTTATGTTAAATGCTGACCCCACTGTTCCTCTTTATGTGGTAATTAGTGTTATAGATGTCTTAGTAGGCACCAGACACTTCTGTTAAGATTGTATATGGGTTGCTACCAATATTGCTCTTCCTTGCTCCCCAATTTATTTAAGAGGGGCTGGAAAATGACAGTACAAGTTCATGGTAGAAGGATCTTGCTGCTGATTTAGACTCACAATTCAGACAAGTGACAGTGATTCTCACTCAACACACCAACTAGCCCCATTCAAGCTTCAACATTATTTCATCACACAGAATAGGGGAGAGAAAAAAAAGCCAAACCAATAACAGATCTCAAGTAGGAACAGGAAGAAAGGGATCTCAAGTCCCACTCCTGGGCATCTAGTTATACAGCAAAAACAAGAAGTCTCAAGGAAAAAAAAAGAAGAGGAAGAAGAAGATAACTACACACCAAAGGACTACACACAGGCATAAAAGAGGAAGAGAAAACCATAAGACCAAGTCTAAGACCTCTGAAAACATGAGAAAAGAGGAAATCAAGTCTTTCCCCAAAACATATAATGCCCCCCAAAGAAACCCACCATCAAAAGACTATTAAAAAACTGATAATGAGAATGTCAATTGACTAAAAGATCTAAGGAATGAATTAAGAGTGCAAATACAAGAGGTGAAAGACCATTTCAATAAAAAGAGATACAATGATGTAAGGAAGATATGTCTCCAAACATCTACCACCTCATTGATCACTAGGGTTGATTTGACTAATTTGGTTGTCTAGGTGGTTGTCTCCTTACTCCAAATGCTTCCCTCCCAAAGTTATGTGCTTGGTAGAAGAAGACAACTTTCCTCAATAGAGGAGGATCTTCCTTTGATCAATGGTATAGTAGTAGTTGTGCTCTCCAGCTAATACTCTCTCAAGAATTGGAGACACTGAAATGAAATCAATCAGTATTCTTTAAAATGAAAAACACAATAAATCAAATTTTAAAAGTCAGTTGAAAGGATAACCAACATATTAGATTATGTAGAAGACAGAATTTCAGGCCTCAAAGACAGAATATTGGGCCTTTAAGACAGATTATATGTACAGTAATACTCAGTACAGTATAGAACAAAGGGAAAAATTAAAAGGCCATGATCTAAATATACAAGAACTCTGGGGCAGCACGGATCAAATTTGAGAGACATTAGGACACAAGAGAACATGGAAATCATAGGCCAATGGCATTAAGAAATTTTTCAATGAAATAATAGAACTTTTTTCTATCCTTAGAAATGAGATGGGCAACCACATATATGATGCGTATAGAATCCCAAATAGACAAAATAAAACATAACCTTTTTAAGAAACATCATAATCAAAATGCCTAATGGGGGTGGAAAGAATACTAAGAGTTGCAAGAGAAAAACATCAGGTCACTTTTTAAAACAGCTGAATTCACTTTCTTCTCAAAAGCTCATAGGACGGATTTCTAAATAGACAATATTATAGGCCACAATGTAAGCTTCAATAAATTCAAAATTTCAAATAATTTCATGCAACTTATCCAATCATAATGAAATGAAATTAGAAATTAACATCAGGAGAATTATAGAAACTACATAAACACAAACATATGGACATGAAATAATAGTCTTTTGAGTGAGAAATGGATAATAGGAAAAATAAGAATTCTTAGAAACAAATGAGAGCACAGATACAACATATTAAATTCTCTGAGACAGCATGAAGGCAATTCTAAGAGGAAAGTTTATAGCATTAAGGGCCCAGATTAAAAAAGAAAAAAATAGGCAGATCCAAAATAAATAATCTAATGCTAAACCCCTCAAGGTCTTAGAAAAAGAAGAAACTAATTCCCAAATCAGTACAAGACAATAAATAAAAATTAATATCAAATCCAAAATTAATGAGATTGAGATTAAAATAACATGAAGGATCTTTGAGTACAAAAACACAAGATTGATAAATCCTTAGCCAAACTAATTCAAAGAAAGAGAAAGAAGACATAATTAGAGAAGGAAAAGGAGCTTTCACTGATGCTTCAAAATACACAGGATCATTAGAAACTATTTTGAGGATTTATACTCTATAAATTGGAAAATCCAGGAGACATTGACAAATTTCTAGATATATATGACTGCCCACATTGAACCAGAAAGACACAGAAAAACCTAAACAAACCAATATCAGCAATGAGATTAAAACATCAAATAAAACCATTCAACAAAGAAAAGCCCAAGAACAGATGGATTCTCAAGTGCCTTCTACAAGATGTTTAAAAAATAACACCAGACTTTCTCAAATTATTCCATGATATACAAAGGGCAAGATCACTACCAAATACTTCTATGAAGAAAATATAACCCTGATATTAAAATCAGACCAATATATCAATAAAAGAAAACTATGAATCAATATATCTGAAGAAACTTAGAAGATGAAAAGACCTTCCATATTCTTGGATAGGCAGAATTAATATTGTCAAAATGGTCATATTACCATAAGTGTTATACAAATTCAAAGCAATCCCCATGAAAATAACAATGACATTCTTAACAGAACTAGAAAATATAGTCCTTCTATTAATTTGGAAGAATAAAAGATCCAGAATAACCAATGTAATACTGACCCAAGAAGAGTGGTATTGGAGACATCACAATACCATATCTCAAATTATGCTTCAAGCTATTGTAACACAAATATCACAATATTGGCATCAAAATACACATGAAGACAAATGGAATAAAATAAAAGACATAGAAAACCCAAATAGTTTAAGTTGTGTGATACTTGACAAACGTGCCCAAAATATATGTTGAAAAAAAAAGAGTTTTTTTTTTTTTAAAGATTGTGCTGGGAAAATTGGATATCCATCTGTTGAATAATTAATATAGGTCTTTATCATTCACCTTGAACAAACATCATCTCAAAGTTGATCAAAGACCTAGGAATTAGACCAGAAACTTTTTAACTGCTAGAAGAAAATAGGCCCCAAATTCCAACAAGTTGGTATAGGCACCGACTTTCTTAACATAATTCCTAAAGCTCAAGAAATAAAATCAAGAATAAATAAGTGGGATGACAACAAATTAAAAAAACTTCTGCATGGAAAAAGAAATAATTAAGAGCATGAAGAGATAGCCACCAGAATAAGAGAAAATCTTTGCCACCTACTCCTTTGAGAGGGGATTAATATCCAAAATAAATGAGGAACTCATAAAACATAATGCATGTGCACGCGTGTGCACGCACACACATACACACACATTAGTAAATGGGCAAAATATTTAAATAGATACTTCTCAAAAAGAAAAATGCAAATGGTCAACAAATACATGAAAATATATATATTCAACATCCCTAGCAATTAGTGAAATGCAAATCAAAATTTCATAGAGATAGCATCCCATTCCAGATAGAATATCAATCACCAAGAACATAAATAATAATAAATGTTGGTGAGGATATGGGGGAAAAGTTATACTCATATATGGTTGATGGGACTGCAAATTATTCAATCACCTTGGATAGCAGTATGGAGATTCCTCAAAGAACTAGAAATGAAACCATAGCATGACTCAACTATTCCATATCTTGGTATTTATCCAAAAGTGATACAGGCACATCAATGTTTATAGCAAACACAATTCACAATAGCCAAGTTATCAGACCAAACCAGCTATTGATCACTGATGAATTAAGAAAATGTAGTACATATTTACAATGGAGTTTCACTCAGCCATAAAGAATAATGAAATCATGGTATTTGTTGGAAAATGGATGAAACTGAGAAACATAATGCTAAATGAAATAAGCCAGGTCCAAAGTCAAGGTGGAATGTGAAAGGTAGACCAAGACCAAAATAAGTAGTAAAGGGAGTCAGATGATCCCATAAAAATAGAAGAGGAGGTCAGTGGAGTAGAAGGGGATAAAGAGAGAGGGAGAAGGAATGGGAAAAGGGAGGAACTAGAAAAGGAAATTGAGCAAATCGTGCTATGTATGTACATGAATATACCACAGTGAATTTTACCTTCATGCATATCTATAAAGCACCAATTTAAAAGGCTGTAAATAAATGAAAAGAAGACCGATAGAGTAGAAAGAAGGAGAAAGGGTCAGGGAGGCAGGGAGGAAAAAAGGAAGCACTCACGATTAAAATGGAGAATATTATTTTTCATGCTTGTATGTCAAAGTGAATCCCACTATTATGTATAACTATAATGCACTAATAAAAATATTAAAAAACTCAAAAGACCACTCCAAAATGTGTTTGGGAGAAAGGAGATCTACAGGATGCTAGTGTTGCTCTTCTTTCCATTTTTCTGTTATTCAAACAGTACACACTAAAATCTACACTTAATAAAAATGACCATATTTATACAAGAATATTGTTTTATAACCTGTTTTAGTCTATCAAAGTGTTATCAACCCTAATTGTATCATAATTTAAAGACAATGATATTTTCATATCAATTCTGAGACATTTAAATGTGCTGAAGGATTATATATTTTAAAGAAGCCAACTTAATGTCTTTAAAAACCCATTTGTTTTATATGTCCATAGGATTCAAATAGTTCAAAAATTAAAATAACTTTTACAAATTATATTCAGTCATTGCTAGCAGGAAAGCAAAATGGCACACCTATTTTGGAACATGATTTGGCAGTTTCTTCTAAAACCCAATATCTCTTACCATATGATCCAGCAATCACACTTAGTATTTACCCAATAGATTTGAAAACTTAAGTCCTCACAAAAACTGCTATATAGATAAGTCTGTCCTTGAGTAGGTGTGAATGTGCCAACTGTGGCACGCCCCAAAACGGATGATTATTCAGCACTAAACAGAAATGAGTTCTAATGCCATGAAAAGACAGAAAACTTGAATGCATATGACTAAATGAAAGAAACCATTCTGAAAAGACAACATTATGTATGAGTCTGTCATTCTGGAAAATACAAGACTATCGACAGTGTTTTAGTCAGCTTTCTTGCTCTTGTGACTAAAGGATCTAACCAGCACAACTATTGGGGAGGAAAATTTTATTTGATGGCTCACAGTTTCAGAGGTCTTTATCCAGAGAGGGCTGGCTCCATTCCTCAGGACTTGAGGTAAGGCACAACACCATGGCAGAGTGTGTTGCAGAGGGAAGCAGCTCACATCATGGTGGAGAAGAAGCAGAGAGAGATGCCAGATCCAGATCCAAAATATATACCCCATTGCCACGCCCCCAATTAACCACCTCCTCCCGCCACACCCACCTGCCTCTAGTTACTACTCAATTAATCCCATCAGGGATCAATTCACTAATTGGGTTAAGAATCTCACAATCCAATCATTTCTCCTCTGAAACTTCTTGCATTGTCTCACATGTGAGCTTTTGGGGGGACACCTCACATCTAAACCATAACAGACAGTAAAAAGTTTAGTTATTAGCAGGAGTTTGGGAGAGAGGAACAAATAAGCAGAACACAGAATGTTAGGGCAGTGAAAATACACTATATGATACTCCAATAGCAGATACATGTCATTACACATTTTTCCAAACCTACAGAATATACACCACCAAGAGGGAATCCTAAGCTGTGGATTCTAGGCAATAATGGTATGAAATGTAGATCTGTCAATTGTAAAATTCCACCATTTTGGTGGCAGATGCTGATAATAGGGAAACTATGCATGTTGTGGGCCAGGGGTATATGGGATATCGGTCTGCTTTTCTCTCAATTTTGCTTTGAAACTGAAACAACTTTAAAAAATACAGTCTTAATATCCAGGATATACAAAGAATCCCAAAATTTAACACACACACACACACACACACAGACACAGACACAGACACATAAATAACCAATCAATAAATGGGCAAAGGAATTGAACAGGCATTTCAATTTCTTCAAAGAAGAAATATGAATGGTCAAAAAAATGTTCAATATCTCTAGCAATTAGATAAATACAAATAAAAACCACACTGGGATTCCATCTCACTCCAGTCAGAATGACAATTATCAAGAACGCAAACCACAATAAATGTTAGCAAGGATGTGGGGAAAAGTTTCACTTATGCACTGCTGGTGAGACTCATCTTGGTGAAACCACTCTCTAAAGCAGTATGGTAATTCCTTAGAGAACTTGGAATGGGACCACCATTTGGCCCAGTTATCCCACTCCTCAGTATTAAAATAAGCATACTACAGTGATACAGCCACATCCATGTTTATAGCAGCTCAATTCATAAGAGCCAAGCTATCGAACCACTAGGTACTATTCAATGTATGAATAGATAAAGAAAGAATGGTATAAATACAAAATGGAATATTACTCTGCCATAAAGAAAATGAAATTGTGGCATTTGCAGTAAATAGATGGAACTGGAGATTATTATGTTAAGTGAAATAAGCAAGTAACAACAACAACAAAAAAGGCCAAATGTTCTCTCTGATGCATGGTAGCTAACACAAAATAAGGGTAGGGGAGAGAAGAATAGAAGTTCATTGGATTAGACAAAGGGGATTAAAGGGAAGGGAGGAGGAATGGAATGGGAAAGACAGTAGAATGAATATGACATAACTTTCTTATGTTCATACCTGGATGCATGACCAGAGAAACTCCATACCATATACAATCACAAGAATGGGAAGTTATTCTCCATGTATGTATATATGTGTTAGAATATACTTTACTGTCATGTATATCTAAAAAGAACAAATTTAAAAGAAAAAACTACACCTTCCAAAAAAATAAAGTCTTTAATCTCATTAGAAGAACTTCCACTTTTTTCTTAATCCTGCCCACATCTTGACATACTGCTTTTGCTATTATCCTTTAAACTAATAGCAAAAAAATCTAAAGATACCACCCCTGCATTCCTTTCACAAACAATAGAAATATAATATATACAATTATTTTTCTTGCTTTTTATGCTTAACACTGTGTCTTCTCGTGTTTTTATCACACATTAACAGAGACAGCTTAATTACTGTGTCTTAAACATGCATGGTCATAAAGGCATATGAAAACTTTATTTCATCAATCCCTGATGTGTAAACATTTAGATTGCTTCCTGTATTTGTCATTACACGATGCTAAAATCAATATTATATGTGCATAATTTTATATGTGTAAGCTATATACCTAGAAGTGCCTCACTTGCATCAAAATTTTTGAAATGTATAATTTTGGTAGACATTGACTAGTTATCCCCAATTGACACTGTACCTGACATTCTAACTAACACTTTTTGAGTATGCCTGATTCCCCGCAACTTGGTTCAGTATCATCAAATCTTTGATTGAT
Organism: Marmota flaviventris; assembly: GCF_047511675.1. Classification (NCBI taxonomy): domain Eukaryota; kingdom Metazoa; phylum Chordata; class Mammalia; order Rodentia; family Sciuridae; genus Marmota; species Marmota flaviventris. Next base: position 55,607,080 of record NC_092512.1, on the reverse strand, counting down.
TGATTGATTTTTTTTTTTGCAGTCAGTTTGATGAAACTTGCTTCCTCCCTGTAATTTTAATTTGTATTTGATCCTGTTTCATAGGTAGAAAGGTTATTATATTTACTGATTTTGTGAGTTTTCTTGTCTGTTGATATTCCTCTTCATATTTTTCTTAGGATTGTGTCCTTTTTCTTCATGCAGGAACCTTTTTATATACTAAAGAGATTTATTTGTAATGTGAATTGTAATATTTTCTTTCAGTTTGTGAATTATCTTTTGACTCTCTTTCTGATTTTAAATTATTTTTAGCCATGAACAAAATTTTAAACTTGCACATCTTGCATAAAATGTGGATTTTATTAAAAAAATTTAATGTTGTAATAGTAAACATTCTTACATTTTTACATTGTTAGTGGGTATGCCTTTAGCATTGGATTTTGGGATAAAAATTACATTATTATCATAATAAAGAAGTATTAGTTTATTACTGTTTCATTAAGAATTGTTTTTTTAAGTAAATTTGTCTAATTTTGTCAACTTTATTTTCTAAAGGTACAGTTATGCTTATGTTATCTTCACACTCCAATCTCTTTGGAAGGTTTTATTAATATCTCTTCAGAGATAGAATTTTAAAATTTTCACATGTTTTATGTTTTAAAATTGTTTTAATGTCAATACAACTTTTTTATTTAATAGTGTAATAATAGTTCTTTGAAAATATATGAAAATATATTATCTTTTTGGATGAAGTTGCCTACTGTCATTTAAAATATTTTACATAAAACTTTCTTTGTTTAACACAGTTTTTTTAAGTTACATTTTCCCATAAATTTATCTACACTATTTAGGTTATAAAATCTAGTTGGAAAAAGATAAACAAATGATTTCCTATACTTTTTCACCAAATTTCCAACACATGAATTTTTTCATCTGCCTTTTTCTGTTTTTGAACATTTTCATGTATTCATTTTTTCAAAGAACTGACTTTGAAACAAAAAAACCTATCAGAAGTTGTTTTTGTTCTCTTCTGTTATATTAACTACTTTTTCCTTTCTATCTTTCTTTTCTTTCTGTCTCATTTCACCCTTTCTTTTTCTTCTCTCCCTTACTTTTTATTTCCCTTGATTTTTTTCTTTCCTACTGCTAAATAAATATGACAATCATGGCCAGATTTAGGTTAAAAGTTTGTGCATCTATCCCATTCTTAATGATCCAAATATGTTCTATAATTGTTTTTCAAGGAGGGCTAATAAAAAATGTCTTTCACTCTTTCATGTTAAAAGTATACTTTGACCTTTGTACTTGAGAGACATCTTAAGTCACACTTTCCATTTTCAAGTCTCCTGTGGCTGATCCTCTATTATCTTCTAATACTGAAATTCTTAGTGGATGACCCAGATACTTTCTAGCCAGTAAAGTGATCTGATCTTTTCATCTGGCTACACAGAGAACTTTTTTTTTTTTTAATCTTCAAACTCTAAAAACTTCATTAGCATATAACATGCTACAAAATATTCTGCGTAGATGTGCTTTAACACATTATATCCACTTTCAACATGTACATTCAAGTTCTTTTTTCCAAAAAAGTAAAATAAATGCATCTTTAAATATGAATTCCCTTGCTTTATTTGGAATTTTTTTTCCCCAAGAGTGGTGGTATAGCATAAGATCCACTTACTTTTTCAATCTTCTTAGTTTTTCAGCTTACTTTTGCCTTTATTATCATTTTGTTTTCATTCTCATTTCCATATGCCACATTGATTCACCTTGGTTTCCACAGTATCTATTTCCCCAATGACCCTTTCCCTCTTATCTTTTTATGTGTAAAAAATGTGTGGTTTTCTCCAATTATTTCTCTCAGGTTCAGAAACTTACATCTCATAGTGTGTTCCTTTACAAAATTTATTCATAGAAATTTTTGCTATATTTAGACTTTTAAGCATTTTCCAGAAAACATGTTTTTCATAATTTTATCTACTTTAGAATAATTTTTCAGTAAAAATATAATACTTTCATTTGACTTTCTCTTTTTTATTATATTGTCTTCATGTAAATAATGTAAGGACACATTCTATAACAATATTCTTGTAAATTTCCTTCTTTTGACTGTAAATGGAGGCAAAAGTGAAGGTTCCTTCATCTGATATGGTGAAGGTTCATAGACAATTTTGAGTTAAAGAGAGATTATTTTTGGCTGATTTGACCTAAGTAGGTTAAGTCTTTTATAGGTGTACTAGGCTCCTCTTGGAGAGAGCTATTCTGCTGAGTTTGGCAAAGTGAATTGTGATGTTGTAAGAATCACCTACCTAGAACTTGAGTTTCAGAAGCTGAGAGCAATTTCTGGTGTATAGCCATAAAGATAATGGGAACCCCAAAACTTACTACAAGGGAACAAACTCCCACAAAAGTTAAATAGCCTTGGAAAAGGGTCCTGGCCTCTGGTGAGATTGTAAGTTCAGTCCACATCTGATTTGGAACTGGTGAAATCTAACTAACTCATGCCAGTCTTATGAAACTAAGAGACAAGAAATTTGTTTTGTTTTTGCTTTTAAGTCTGCAGAAAATTTGTTATATAACAACAGAAAAATAATGTAGTCATGCACTGCATAATGTTTCAATCAATGACATACCACATATATTCAATAGTATATGCCATATATCCAGCCTAAGTGTATGGTAAGCTATGCCATGTGTATTTGTGTAAATACACTCTGTGATAGTTACACGATGACAAAATTGCCTAACAATACATTCTTCAGAACAAATTCCCATTAATAAGTGACACATGACTGTACAAATGGCACGTTGTTTTTTTTTTTTTTTTTTCTGTATATCTTACTAGCTTGATGTGCTTTCTTGGTTGTACCATATTTCTAGAATGTTCCAAGACTTTCTTTTTGTGACATCACAGAAATGTATTACTCTCTATACTGTGACACAACTTCAGGATTTCATGTATATATTTGAATACCCTAATTCATGGACAAAACTGGCTTCAGAATACTTCATACCTCTTGGCATTTTCACCTCATGGTGGCACCCATTATCAACCAGCATACAGAAGTTTTACAGTTCCTGGGGTGATCTTTTTTTTCAGAAGTCTAATATTTATATCACCCTCTGAGAACTACTGTGACTGGACCATATTGCCATTCTTCATCCTTATTTCTTTATTTCACCTTCCACAGTTTTTTTTCTCATTTCTACTAATTTTGACTAACGTGGATTGCGATTATAATGTCTCTGTCCTACGTCAATGTTAATTAGAGTTCTTAGGGATTTTTCCACCATTCTTTTTTAAGTTTTGGATGATGTCCTGAAGAATACGGCAAAGATGATGACTTACATAATTCACACTGGCAGTACACATAGTAATAAATAAATTTGTCAACAACTTAAATTTTTTTTCATATTTTTATTGGGCCATTATAATCATACTTAATAGTGTGATTCATATTAATAATAATTTTGAGACTTAGTTCAACATTTTGCTGCTGTACAGTTTAATATATCACTCATAAAGGATGAAACCACATGTTTTCACAGAATTAAAAGAATGCTACACTTAAATAAACACAGTTTTCACAGTCATCAGGTTATTTTAACATATTAAAATATTCCCTGATGTTTCTCAATTGACAAACTACACCAACAGTTTCCCATTACATCCTCTTTCCTTGCTCATCAAGTACTGGATAAATGTCCCTGCAAATTTCTCCTCTTTCACTTCTCTACTCTGCCTACAGTACATTTTGAAGTCTTTTCTTATTTCATTTATATATTCTGTGTTCTGCTTCTTATAATTTTCTTTCAAGTAATTACTCTAGCTTTTCTCTCACATTGAGTGCTGTTTTTCACTGCATATCCCCTTGATTCCACACAAGAAAGACCAGACAAAGAAAAAATAATGATAGAATTATCCATAATAGTGGAGTGTGTAAAGGAAAAGACCTGAGACTATTTGTTAATATTTCTATACATCAAACATACTGAATTTTAAACAATATTTTATCAGGCTGTGATTTTCGTGCATGTGTGTAGGTGCTTGTGCATGTGTGTCTAAGACAATAATTTCCTGTCTCAGTAGTGAATCCTAGGTGTGTATTTCTAGTGTCCCGTCATTTTTCTCTCTGACTCTGGGTTTTTCCTTCTTTCTCTCTTTCCTATATTTGCTCCCTTTGCCTCCAACTTTACCCTCATTTCCAGTTTCATAAGTAATTCTTCACATGTCTTTTGGTTTCTCACCCTTTCACCTCACAGTGCAAAATTACTCTTACTCCCCTCCCAGAAAATTACTTTCTCTTTCATCTTGTACCTTTGGCATTCATTTCCTGTGGGGTTTCATCACAAACAGCAGCAGGTGATGTTAACTGTTTAAAAGCCATGGAGAAAACAACACAAAACAAAGCAAAAAAGCAGGAATCCTATGTTGCCCTGCAACAATGGAAATATACACTCACTTTAGGGTCAGTAAGTTGTTACAAACTGGTTCACATTAGTTCTCCAATAGTACCTTGTATTATCCAAAATTAGCATATTAAAAAGAGAAGGTAACATAAAAGACACAAATACTTTACTTTTGTCTTATTTTTAGATATACTGCAGGAATCAGAAAAAACAGGGTGTAACTTTGAAACAGATAATGTGTGTATAAAGTAACAATTTTTTAAGTGCAATTCAAAATTCCACTTGACATGGGAGTCCCTTTTTAAAACCTATCTCAGTTTCCAGAACCGTTTTGACTGTTAAAGCAATGTACTCACAGTGCTGTTTTGAGTATTTTATGGGCCCTTAAGTTGAGTGCAAAAGTCATAAATTATCTGTAAAAATGACCCAAATTATAGCTATCTGTGGTTTTGAGATAAAGGCCAAGAATGTGTTTTTAACACACCCTATTGCATGGAAAATGGCCAACCATAGAAAATATGTCCACTATTCTACTCGTTTAAGATTTTCTAAGTCACTTAAGTGTTGCTATCAAACTCCTCTTCAATAAGAAAACCCTTAATGATGAAAACTTACTATAAATATTGTCAATACTCCTACTCTTGCCATTAAAAAAATGACACAGGGGATAGTAAAGTCTGTGCTTTAATTTATTTGTTGTTGTTTTAGGGTGATCCATAGAAAGCCATACAACAAAAACACAAATATTCTTTTTATTTCACAAGATCATAAAACTCTAAACTACCTGAGCTAAACTAATGCAGCTGAGTCTCATTAATATGTTTATCCAGATCATTCACACATCAAAGACTGAAACATCTGTATTTTAAATCAGACTTTATTTTTAAGAAATAGAAATTATGCAATTCTTTTCATTTTTTAAAGTCTAACAAATTTCCTGGATCCTGAGACTTTATGTATTATTACCATTGCACTGTCAAGAGTACACTCAGTAAGTAGAGCTAATAACAACCTTTCTTTTCTAATTACAATAAAATGTAGTAAAATGACTCATTGTTTATAGCATATTCCATTTAAAGCTGTTTTCAATATTCACCCTCCCTACGTATATACTGAAATATTTATTGATTAGCATAACATTGAAGAAGAATCCTAAATAGATTTTTCTGAGAAAGCACAAAACCTTAAAAAACATATTAATAAAAATGATTGATTATTTACTTACTTTTTATAGTCCATGAAGCAGCACTAAAAAATAAAATTGTAATTTTTGTCCCTAGGAGTTATAGAAAACCCACATTATTGTGAATCCAAAGTGTGTAACACTGTTTTTCACACTTTGGTTTTTCAGTGGAGGTCTTCTGTGATTTGATACAACTGTGACAGTCCATAGTTCACTGATCCATGCTTTGGTGAATGCTCCTGCACTGCTTTGTGTAGTGTGTTTATTACATTTATTTAATAACATGTCAATCAATAATAAGAATGTAAAGAAGTTTTTGTGAATAACAAATTGAAATCAAGGGTTATATAAAGATAATTGTGATTTTTTAAAAGATTAACATCTGGGGCTGGGGATGTGGCTCAAGCAGTAGCGCGCTTGCCTGGCATGCGTGCCCGGGTTCCATCCTCAGCACCACATACAAACAAAGATGTTGTGTCCGCCGAAAACTAAAAAAAATAAAATAAATAAATATTAAAAAATTCTCTCTCTTTCTTTCTCTCTAAAAAAAAAGATTAACATCTAATTTCTGTCTAATTTGTGTGAGTGGTTTGCTTATTAAAGCACCTTTTGTGAATCACCCAACTAGGTAGCTGCAAAGATTAGCTTTTTAAAAATAGAGTTTGCCTTCTATTTTCTGCTTAATATTCAGTTAAACTGATCCTGGTGCCCAAAAGGAGTAATGGTGTTCATTTTAAAAATTTTATAACAAAATACCACAGATTCCTTTCATTTTTCCTTGGAAAGTGTTAACAGAGAGAGAGAGAGAGAGAGAGAAGTGATCAGTAATTATCCCAACCACATTATATATTTTTTTTTTTGCAGGAAAATACTTTTTAAAATGTATCCTCTAATATGAGGAGTTGATCAATTAGGCAGTATAACTTCTCTCAGGAAACCCAGAAACTATTATTGTTGAATGCTATTTATATCCAACTAGTTAAATATGCTTTGTTCTAACAGTTGAATTAAAATTATTATATCATTGCCATATTTGTAAACATGAACCATTATACTCACCAAACATTGCTAGAATTGTACTTACTAAAAATAAAAATAAGATATTCCAGGTACTTAGCCATGCTCTTGAGAGACTTAGTTAATGAATTTTTAAATCAACATATCAATAGCAGAACTAACTTATCTGTCAGCTTATCTATTCCAATTTAAAATATTTAAGATAGCCTCAGCTCTTAAAATAGTCAGATATTTTAATATAAAAATGGTATTTATGTATAGTATGGTGCTACCCACAGAGTTCCAAATAAAGAGGTTGGAATGTATACTGGTATCTTCATAATATTAACCATAAATAGCTTTATTCAACTCATTTTAAGGGGTTATCTATTTTCCCTGATAAGTAATTTTCATTTTCATTACATAAAATAACTATGTGGAAACATTTCAAAAACACTTTGAATATGCCTGGAGGGCATGGAATTATTTTTGTCATTGCTTTCATAATTTCTTCAGGGCCCACAACTATCCTACTAACAAATTTATCCACAAAACCACAGAATAGCAAACAGTAAGCATTCACTGAATGCTTATTTAGTAATACTAAGAAAACAAGCAATGAATCATACATGTAAATAATTTAAGTACATAATTCTCTTCATTTGTATTTGCATGTGCATATATTTAGCAATTTTTTTCCAAAATGCTATATCCTCTTTATGTTTTCTGACATCATGTTAGCAATAGCAAAAGTATCTATACATCCCCAAACTTGAAAATTTAACATAAGCCAATACTTAAAAGACATTTATAAAATGAACAGACATCTATTTAAACAATGTGCAAATGTCATCTTATTATAATGCACAGTAAAATGTAAGTATAATTTTCAAATACAATTATGTAAGTGCCAATAGTATTGGGTTTAATGTGCTTTTTCTACAAATATATGCTATTTTTCCCTCAAGTTAATTTACTTTGAACACAATTCATGTTAATTTTCAGAGTAAAATTGTACTTGTTACAATAATTAATAATATCAACATCTTCACATTGTTATTAAAGGTATAAGACAGCCTTTTTCTGCATTTTATGTACTTTCAAAACAATATTAGTTATAGGTCTTTCTATAGAACTCTTGCAAAATCTTATTATATGAAATGCACTTTGAACTTACGTTATAACATACAAATTTTAAAAGTGCTCTTTTAATAAGTTTAATAATTGCTCTTTCAAGTTTTTAATTTATTTGAGTTGACTTTATATTTAATATAAGAGATATTACTTCAGACTTGCCAGAAAAGCTATTTTCAAACAGATGAAAGATAATGCGTGTTAGTGAGGATGTGAGAAAAGGGAATCCTAGTACACTGTAGGTGAGAATATAAATTAGTACAGCCATTATGGAAAACAGTATAGAAGTTCACCAAAACAACTAAAAATAGAAATATCATATGACCCAGGAATATCAATCCTGAGTATAAATTCAAAGGAAACACAAACTATATATTGAAGAGATGATTTGCTTTCTCACATCCATTTCAGCATTATCTACAATAGCAAAGATAATGGAAGAAAACCAAAGGTGTACCAATAATGAATGAATAAAGAAAATATGGTATTTATACACAATAGAATACTATTCCACCTCAAAAAAGAAGAAAATTCTATCATTTGAAACAATATGGATGAATATGGAAAATATTAAATGGGGTAAAACAGGTGCAGAAAAACAAATACTTCACTATCTCACTTATATGTGGAATCTTAAAAAAAAAAACCTCATAGAAGTACAGAGTAGGATGGTAGTTACTTGAAACTGAAGATAGGGAGTAGGGGTGGAAAAAGCAAAAATGTTGGTCCAAGGGTACAAAATTTCAGATAGAAAGCATAAGTTTTATGAATCTATTGCCCAGCATGCATATGGCATAACTAGCTGATACTGATGGTAATGTGTTGTATATTTCAAAACTCTAAGATAGATTTTAAATGTTCTCAGATAAACAATTGAGAAGAAAAAAGTTGATATGAATGTGAGGTGATAGATATATTAATTAGCTTGATTTAACTATACCACAATATATATAAATATCAAAACATCACATTATACTCCATAAATATGTATACTTATTTGCCAATTGATTTTTTTTTTAAGAATCACCATTTGTATTTTTTTGTCGTCATTTTTTTCTGTTCTGAATGATCTTTTAGGTAAGTATTTTGGGCAAAATGCTTTCATTTTTATATCTATTTACCAAGTTGGTCAATCTGAGTTACTAAATATTAGTTACAGTGTTTCTTTGGTTTTTCTCAAATTTCATAGCTCTTGTCACACTCATACCAAATAAAGTTTTCTACTCCTAATCAATTATTCTTTCTTATTTTTAAAGGCACATTACCTCAGTGAAAGAAATTAACATTTATTTAGTACATAACTAATATAAAAAAAATCTTGCAATGCATGCTAAAATAATCATGAAGTCTGTCAGTCTTTCATTTGTTATTGAAAACTACTCTGAGAAACACAAACAACGTACAGTCAAAACTGAACTTTTTTTCACTTAATTGAGTCACAAACATATAGAGTGTAGACTTTTAAAAATTTGAAGATGCCTGTGGAAACAGACCCACTGAAAAGCCATCTTTCCTCTCCTGAAACATTACAGATGTGTGGAATGAAGACAGGTGTCCAACTTGGCTTATAATAATTAGATTAATTGTTATGTACTAAGCATCATTGGGTACTCTCTATCTTCCATTATAACTTTTAAATTGACATTTTTCTTCCCATTTTACAAATGAGGAAACAGATTCAAGTTATTACCTGAAATCAAAGTTGAAAACTGTTATAGTCATGATTTTATCTAGGTCTTTCCATCTCCAGTGTTCAGGTTCTTTCTGTTTCCTCATATTTAGTGGTTTTTCTTTTTGTACTTGTAAAGCACATTAATTATGTAATTTTAAAATATTACAGGTATGATACACTTAGAATTAAGTATTTGTATTTGCAATTAATAATATTATTTTAGCAAGAAATTTTGTTGCACATTGTTTGACAATTAACTTTTTATGTAGATGTATCTTGGGTATGTTTTAGATGGTTTGATATTATTTCTTCTTATACTGTTTCATAATTTTACAATCTCAGTATTTGTAAACTGTGGTTATTTTCAGCCAATTTTCTTATTAGCTTCTGAGTAATATCAGCTAAAAATATCCCAAACTAACATTTATTATCCTTCTTGGTATGTTTGATATTTTAAATTTTTTTAAAAAAGTCTTTCATTGTTGAAAATAATTTGTAAATGTTTCTGATATTTGAGATGCAATTGAATTTTGCATATAAATTATTAACAGAAAGAGAGAGCTCTTTAGTATAAAACTGAAAATACACATTAATGGAAAGAAAATTTTCTAACTAATAATGGAAAGAAAATTTTCTAATTAATGTGAAAGAGAATTTCTGCATATTTCACATTAATATGAATATTTATCAATATTATGTACTTAATAGTTTAAACTAATGCCAGCTTTAGATATATTTTAAGCATCCTTAATATTTTTATTCACAACACAAATGAGGTACAACCTACCAAACATTACAGGCCATAGTGTTAAGAATTTCACATATATGTTACCATCAAGGTAGCTGGGTTTTTTTTTTTCATATTGAACATGTTATTGTGCATTTTAATAAATGTAAGTTATTTTAAAAACATAATGTCCTATTCCTGTTAACATCCAAATCATATAATATGGATTTATAGAGGTCAAATTTCACAGTATAATCTGGGCAAGTAGGATTTAAGTAAATCAAAAAGTTTTCATTTTTAGTTCTGAAAAAATCCATTTACATAAGAGATTCTTCTGCATTGTATGCAAGATCAAGAAGTGTGGTGTTGAAAATTGTAGCATAAGTTGGCGGACACATCTGCTTAAAAATACATGTGCACATACTACTTGACCATTACCATTACTCAGTATAAAATCCAGCCACAGAACTTTCTAGATGAGTAACTATAAGTAGAAGACTTAGAGGTATGGACACTATTGTACAATAGCACATCACAGATTATACTAACAATTTTCCAAAAACAACTAATAATACATGAACCTATATAATATATATAAAATTTTTCTTCTTACCAGATAAGCTTTTCCTCAGCAGATTGAGATCCAATAAAGTCAGTATGGAAGGTATTCTATTAAAACGTAAATTTGTGTTTCAATCTTAAGATTTTCTCCTGTTCTTCAACCCAGGTTCTCATTCAAGAAGTCAGACCTCTCCTTCCTTTGCCTCAGGGAAAACTAGATTAAAAGCAAAAGCTACTTATAAAAATCTTTAATTCCTGTCTGTTAAAAGCCACCTTTCCTGAGAATTTTGTGCTATGAGCTTTGAGTGGTAGGAAAGAGAAGAAAAAAAAAAATAGACGAAGGAGTAAAAGTGGAAAATTTCATCCAGATGATGTTAACTTCTCTTCATATTTGCAGAGAACCCAAGAAGCAATGGAAGTGGAGAATGCAGAGATTTTGATCCTTCACTTGTGTAGATCCACATGAGGAAAACATCTGTGATAATCAGAGATGAGCCACACATTTTGTTACATAGACAAGATAATACCAATGTTCCTTTCAATGAGAACTCGCCATAAAAGAAAAGGATCTGATGACATTGATTTCATCTCAATTTGCATGGAGGGTTGCAGCACTCTCTGAGTCGAGGGATGTGTGATTGGGGGGCAATGGCTGTGTGTGTGAATGTGGTCTGAAGATAGGAACCTGGCTATACAGGATCCTTTCAGATTATGCTGAGAAACCTACCACAATGGCATTGTTGCTGTAATAGACGACACGTACACCATACGTGATTGTCAGTCAGTCTTAAGCAGCAGTAGTAGGTGTCTAAGCAGACTCCATTTTTTTAACAGTGCTTCAAAATGGGTTATAAGCCTTTGAGTTAAATAAGTCCACTCATTCTTTCATACTTTACCTGAAGTGTGTAGAGTCCATCAGAATCAAATGACCAGATAGGAAGTTAATATGTACATTGTTCTTGAGAATACATGGACCTTAGCAACTGGATATGACCTATTGAAATAAGATTAAAATAACAAAGTGTAAATTAAAATGTGTTATCACATTAAATAAAATTTTTTTCCACGGGTCCTATTGATACATACTAATAATTAACTTTTCTGTAAATTTGAAGACATATTGAAGGTAGGAAACTAGCCCAAGGCAGCACATAATGTGGCAAAGTTGAATTTGAATCCAGATTTTAAAAAATATAATTATCTTAACCACTTAACCACTGTGCGACATCTGTTACATGCTACACAGATGCTTCTCAACTTATAATGGGGGTCCATCCTGACAAACACATCACCAATTGATATCATAATTTGAAAATGCACTTTAATACATTATAATATACACAAACTTATTGCTTAGCAAACCTATGCACTGTGATATAGCCATTCTCTCCCTTCATGATAGATGACAAGACAAATTGAGCCTGCTTTTGGAATTCAGCATATCTAAACTGAAACCCTTATTGAGCTACTTTCTTAGTCAAACACTGTTAGGTACATTTTTTAATCTGTCCAAGAAAGATTCTTCACCTGTAAAACAGGAACACTAATGATGACCATGCAGGATTTGGGGGAAAGCTTGTAAAATTGTCTGGTTTAGAGCAGTTACTCCACAAATACTTCCTAATACTATTATTTATAACAAAGTGTTACTTATTTTTAAAATATGTATGATGGATATGTATGCATTTAAAGTAATAGATGTAAAGGTCTTTATATCTCCAGTTAAGTTAAAGAGGTTTATTTTATTAAAGTGTATGCTGTTTTTGCATGTATGCTTCTACTGATTCAATTCCCTATCCTGCCACTTAGGAATCTGTAAAACTAAAGGGTTAAGTATATGAAGAAGCCATGCTACTTGTCATCATGTACAATCACTTTTAAAAAGTTTGTTAAAAGTCAAAAGCCAGAGACAAACATTTATAAGGAGACATAGGCTTATAGCATCATCACATAAGGAAATCAACATCTCTATTTCAATAATTAAAGAGTAGAGTAGCTATACACGCTTATTTAAAAGTTTTGTGCATTTATCTAACTATTATGATTTAAATATGCTCATGTGGTGAAATGGTTTATTTTACAAGCACTCATTTAATTGAATATGACATTTCACATTCCTATGTATGCAATGCATCAAGTTGGACTATGCAATTAATAAAATGGGTCTAGTATTTGTTCTATTTCCTATTATTTCTTTTCAAGGAAAAAAAAAGAAATTAAATACCTCAAAACCTTTTCACCTTTGTGATTTTGTAGCTCATGCTTTAGCAGAGAGTAATTTCTCTTTTTCTTCTTTTAAGCTTAACCTCAGTAACTGAACTATGCATATCAGTTTCAGCTCACATATCTATTAAGGAATAGAATAATGTGCTATAGATTAACCAAATGCACATGGAACATACCCATTCTGGTAGTTATAAGGCATAAGTTGCAGAGCTCTGACTTTGAACTTTCAAGATTTCAGGTACAATTGTACCCTAATTGCAGGATTGTGTTGCTCTTTTATTTCAAGCTTCAGGACTAATGAGAGATAATTATACTATAAAAAAGGAGACATTCTCTGTTAATAATATTACCAGATTTTGAACATACAATATACTTTTTTCCAGATCTACGCTCTCAAATCCTTGAATACTTTAATGGAATGTTAAAGTAGTTACTTGGTGTTTATATGTGTTTTGGTTTACATAAGGGCTGTTTTAGAGTAAAGAGCAGTATCTTGCATCAGAAATAAGAAAGGACAGATAAGTTTATTTGTTGGGTACTTCAGTGTTGATGAACTTCAACTGTAAGAAATAAGTAAATCACAAAAGCAACAATAATACATAGCAAATAGATATGGTCACTCATATTTAAGCACATGCAAACAAAGTATAGAAACTCTGGTTTATATTGTATGAAACGGCCATGAAAAGTATATTGTCTAGACTTAGTGCACCATTATGACATCAAAAGACTTTCTCAATTTCTGAAAATACATTCTTGCCAAGAATTGTTTTAATAATTGTAGTTACAGCAAGGGTGTTGAAAATTGATTTCTCATGAACCATAGCCAATTCATATGATATCAGAATGGAGTAGGCTTAGTTGACCAACTTGGTTAGGTGATGAATTAAATCCTTCTAGTTTTCCTGGTCTGGAATGTCCTTCAGTCATACACTTCATTCTTCCATAACTCAGAGTCCTGTTAGAGTTCCACAACTTCTGTATAGCTTTTCACAATTATACAATTATTTTACCATCTACTGTCAGATTTTACAATTTATTACATAATACCTAGCACATAGTCAGGCCTTTATATGTATCTGTTTTCTTAAATGAAAATAAATATGCCTTTGGATAAAGGAAGAGATCCATATTTTACAGAGTGCTTTCTGTGGTCCTGTTCAATAAATATTGATACAGATCATGAGTTTCTTTTTTGTTTTACTCAAAAGGACTCAATATCATTTTTGTGTTTTTTTTTTTCTGCCAAAAAAGCATGGCCTGAATCTAATAATGAGAATACATTAACAAACCCAAATTGAGGAACACTCTAAAAACCAAATGTCCTATATGCTTTGAAAGGTCATAAAAGATAAAAATTACAAATTAATAGAAAACTTGGGAAATTCACCCAGATTAAAGAAGATTAATACTACATGACAATTAGATACATTGGGTGACTCCAGAGGCATATAGACAAGAAAAAATTTCTTTGTTTAGCAAAACAAAATTTGTAGGCAGGGTAGGAATGGAGAGAAAGAAATAAAGAAAGAAAGCAAATCTGATAAAATGTTAACATTTGGAAATCTTTAAATATTTTTTCAATTTTTATAAAGTCAAATAAATTCAGCAAAAATTTGAATAAATATTGATAAACACAAACTAAATTTTACATTTTCTCCTTGTTATAACAAGTGACTAATGAAGAGTGTTTCACATAAACCATCCTGATATCCTGCCAGTACAAGCAATAATATACAAATTCACCAATAGAAGACAAGAGGAAAACTGACTGATTTTACACAAAAGTCTGAAGTATAAATGGGTTAAAGATATTCCTAGGTTTTTTAAAGAAAAACCATTAATGGAGGGTATTTGGCCACTTACCATCAGTTCATATGGAAATAATCAGTGCATTCAGTTTTTCATTTACTCAGATATACTCATCAAGTGCATGCTGGGCTCTGTATGTGCATTGGTGTTTTTAAATGTGACACGATTCCTTCTCTGTTCCCAAGTTGCTCAATATAGAAACATTGCTCAAAGCAGAAATTATTTAATGCCTACTGGTTAATATTGCTTCAAGGCACAAGTCCTGTCTTCCCAGAACTTATGATTTCAATTATTTAAAGAAACATCTAAATGATATCTATAGCCTGTCCATATTATTTGTACACTATTCCAAACTGATTTCATGAAAGTAAATTGATTTTGTTGTATTTAGATAAAGTACACTCTATATTTTTATTTATGAATGAATTAACATGCCTCATAAAAATAAGCACAGAGTTTATATTTTCTGAAAAACTGATATATTAAAAATTGGAGACAAATACCATAAAGATCAAACTTTTGCTTTCAAAGTTAGCTCAATAGACATTGCCCAGTAGGTTTCCCAAAATATTACTATTGGAAAATAAAACAAATAGAATTAAATAGCCTCTTTGAAGTCTTATTATAGTGCTTCTTTAAGAAGGAAAATATTATCAAGCAAAATTTTGTTTAGATACATGTTTACTAATATATCTTTTCCTTAACGTAGTATTTTATTGTTTTGACTTAGTGGGTCTAGTCCAATACTGTCTGCTCTTTTAATAGCCAGTACAATTTTGGATTTAATATTTGTTTATAAAGAAATATAGGTTTCTATATTCCATGAAACATGTGAGCAAACTTTATTTAATCAGAGAGCTCCATAAGATTTATTTTAGACTTTTTTGAATTCCTACATTGTGACTAGTTTTATATTTTAAACAATATTTCATGTAAGTGTTGTCACCATCAAGGACAACATCATTAATTTTATCTCAAGTAGCTTATTTTAATTACAGTCCATAATTGTATTTACACACATCTCCAATCTTTCCAGATGCAATGTGAAACCCATAAAAAACTGTTGTTAAAATTCACTTCAGTGTCTGCTGTCATTTAAGACCAATTTTGGAATGTTCTTTTTAGAATTTTTACAAGAACTAACCTCTTACAGTACAGTTTTACAGTAGAAAATATTCAGAAATTCAAGATGTTCAAACACATAATCGTAGTAAAAACCAGTATTGATTTTCATTTGAACAACATATATCATATGATTTCATAAAGCCTTGGTTTTAATATTTTTTTCCTAAATAGTTATATTTTTCTGCTACCTGCCTGTTGAATAAATTCATTCATTTCATGGAATCAGAATGGTGGAGAACATTCAAGTATTCCATCCAAAACAATTTGAGAAATATATTTGGCAAGCTCACTTTTATTAATAGGGATGCAGCAGTGAATAAAACATTCTAACATGAAAATTAAATCCCAATGGGAAATACAATAAAAAATTAACAATAAATAAATACATTGTATCATAATATGCCACAGACAAAATGAGGCAGGACCAAAGGTTATGGAATGCCATGGGGAGAATATTGGTATTTTGAATAAGGCTGTCAATTTCAACTTCATTGAAAAGATGAATTTAGTCCAGACATGAAAAAGATGCTTTTAGATGTCTCAGGAAAAGTATTCCAGGCAGAGGACACAGAAAAGACAAAAGACTGTCTGGAAGACTTAATAGGAAGTCAGTTTGCCAATGATGTTGGAAAAGGGTAAGCAATAGGAAGAAACAGGAAATGAGATCTCAGATCAAATTAGGCCTCACAGAGATTTAAGAGCACTTCAGCATTAACTCTGCATGACATGGGAACCATTGAAGGGGAAAAAGTGAGGAACAAAGATTTTTAAGGTTAAACAATAGGAGAGAAATTGTACAAACGGGAAAACAGAGAGAGTTGATAGCTGGTACAACTACCAACTATTGCAGTCATCCAAGAGAGGGTAAATGAGACGTAGTTTGATGCAGTAGTTGTGGAGGTGGCAAAATGAGTAAAAAAGAGTATATATTTGACAAAGAGAGTCCAAAGAATTTGATGATAGATTGATGAAGGATGAGGAACGAAAGTTGATTTCAGGTTTAACCTGAGTAACTAGAAATGTAAAGTTTCTCATCACTGAGTTGTAGAAGAATCCTCATTCTTAGTAAAGTTTTAAAAAGACAAATTAGAAGTTCAATTTTGATAAATTTAATTTAAAGAAGACTAGGTTTTTATATAATAATATCCAATAGCCAAGTATCTATAGCTCAAGGACATAAACTAGCCAGGTCTGATGTTGCAGGCCTGTAGTCCCAGTGATTCAGGAGCCTGAGGCAGGAGGATTGCTGGTTCCAGGCAGCCTTGGCAACTTAGTGAAACCCTGTCTCAAAATAAAATAAAAAACAAGGCTGAGATTCAGTAAGAAGATAAACTAACCCCTAAGTTCAATCCCCTGTGTTGGGAAAAAAAATTAAAAACATAAACAATGAAGGTGCTTTAGATACAAAATTGAAAGTTTTCAGCTTTAAAACTGAGTATTTAAAACCTTAGGCAGTTGAGACTATCAATTCTGCACAGAGAGAAGAAAATAAATCCAAGCACTCACATTCTAGAATCTTCCAGTAGAGTAGGAAGAAGCTGAGGGACTTAGAGGAAAAGAAAAGAAAAAAAAAAAAATAGAACACTGTGGCTTCTTGGAAGTCAGTGGATGCAAATGTTTCTAAGAGAGGAATATCCTCACTTTTGTCAAACATTACAAATGGTTAAGAAAACAAATGAGAATTGTCTGTTGGATTTAACAACATGGACGTTAGTTACGACCTTGACAGAGCAATATTGGTAAAAGGTTAGAGGAAAACAAGGAATGAGAAAGAGGGAATGTGGTGAGAATAATTGTAGACAGGAAACATTCAAAATACATTTTATGGGCTTGGGTTGTGGCTCAGTGGTAGAGTGCTTGCCTGGCATGTGTGAGGCCCTGGGTTCGATCCTTAGCATCACATCTAAATAGATAGATAGATAGATAGATAAAATATCTGTTGACAACTAAAATAAATATTTTTTTAAAAATACATTTTATGTCATTTTCCCATAAATGGAAATAAATAAGTGGAGTAAGTCAATAGAATGTGGGTATGCTAAAACTGACCGTGTTGTATTCTATTCCCAGATAGCCGAACAGGAGATAAAATTGTATATGCCACTATTTTTCAGACAGTACAATCTCAGAAAGCAAATGAGAAAGATGGTATCTGAGCAATAAAGAAAGGAATGTCAGGGTTGGTTTTAAATTTATCCTATCTTCATATCAAACATGATTGATAATTGGATTTAATGGTGCTGTTTCCAGAAGCCAAATGAAGTAACTCTCAGTATTTTTTAGTTGGATGCCAAGGTAGAACCAATTTCCCAATTCCTATTTCCCAATAGCCATATTACCCCTGAATTACTGATTACTTTGCATTTTGGGGTTGTAGATGCTTAGTACCAGAGTGTTCCATACTCTAGATAAAAAGGGTAGTGCATAGGGAGATAGAAGCAGAGCATGAATGTGAAGGAGAAGGCAAAGTTAACAAGAATCTGTGCACTATTTGTAAACCCAGTGGAAGGTGAGATTGGAACGAGTAGCCAAAATCTCAAGGCTGGTGAGGTCAAGTATCTGAGGTGGTACTTAAGATATCAGTAGTATTATTTCAACTTAAAATTTACATTTATGATATAATTTTTATTCTAATAGCAATGAATAAGTCGAAAAGAAGCTACTGAGATTGTGAGAAAAAGAGTCAAGGGAAGAATTTTTTTGTAAACAAGTGTTTGAGTATATGAGGAGTGATGTATTCTAGTGCCCATACATCAGAACATAGAAAACTTATTTAGAATACACAGGTCTAAACATAGGTAAAGACATACTATTTTTAAATTTTAAATTTTCTCTTCTGATTCCTTCTATTTCCTCTTTGAAGTAGTAAGGAACATTAGGATCTGAAAGCTAAGATGGAAAAGAAAGGTTGAAAGTTTGAAGAAGGAATAGTAGAACTGGACTTGATAGCTCTCTGATAGGATAATGTCTTTGCCTCTGGATGAATTCCCAGAAGTGGAATTGCTGATCACATGGTACTTCTGCATTTAGCTTTTTGAGGAAATTTCACATAGCTTCCATATGTGGTATACTAATTTACAATGCCACCAATAATATGTAAGAGGTCTCCTTTCTTCACATCCTCATCAGCACTTATTATTTTTTGGATTTGTGATAACAGTCATTCTAACTTCAGTGAGAAGATATCTATCTCACTGTGATTTTGACTTGCTATCTGCACTCCCAATTACATACCACTACTCACAATAACCAATATATAGAATCAACCTGTGTCCATCATCAGATGAATTGATAAAGGAAATGTGGTACATACACCGTGAAATATCATTCAACTATAAAAATGGATTAAATCGTAAACCAACATGGTGGAGATTTGGTACTTTTTTCTTCTATTGTGTGTAAGGTCTTTGTTCTAGTGCCTAAGTCCTTTATTCATGTTGAGTTGAGTTTTGTGCATGGTAAGAGATAGGAATTTAATTTTATTTTGCTACATATGGATATCCAGTTTTCCCAGCACCATTTGTTGAAGAGTCTATTTTTTCATCAATGCATGTTTTTGATGCCTTCTTCTAGTATCAGATAACTGCATTTATGTGGGTTTGTCTCTGAGTCTTCTATTCTGTACCATTGGTCTATGTATCTATTTTGGTGCCAATACCATGCCTTTTTTGTTACTATATCTCTGTAGTATAATTTGAGGTCTGGTATGGTGATGCCTCCTGCTTTATTTTTCTTGCTAAAGAATGTTTTAGCTATTCTGTGTCTTATTTTTCCAAATATATTTCATTATTGCTTCTTCTATTTCCTATGAAGAATGTCATTGGGACTTTAATGGGAATTGCATTAAATGAATATAAAACTTTTGGTAGTAAGAACATTTTGACAATGTTAATTTGCCTATCCAAGACCATGGGAGACCTTTCCATCTTCTAAGGTCTTCTTCAATTTCTTTCTTTAGTGTTCTGTAGTTTTCATTGTAAAGGTCTTGCACCTCTTTTTGTGAGATTGATTCCCGAGTAGTTTATTTTTAAACCACACTGAGATTTCATCTTTCCCTAGTCAGAATGGCAATTATTAAGAATATAAGCAAAAATAAATGTTGGTAAGGATGTGGAGGAAAAGGTTCACTTATACATTGCTGGTGGGACAGCAAATTAGTGCAACTACTATGGAAAGCGGTATGGAGATTCCTTAGAGAACTTGGAATGGGACCACTATTTGACCCAGTTATCCCACTCTTTTGTATATACCCAAAGGACTTAAAATCAGTATACTACAGTGATGCAGTCTATATCATGTAAAACCAGAAGAATGAGAAGTTATACTCCATTTATGTAGGATGTGTCAAAAAGCATTCTACTGTCATGTAAAACTAATTAGAACAAATGTAAAACATTCCAAAAAGGGTGAAATCCATAATTTGCATTACTGTGGATAAGTATTAAGATATTATGTTAAATGAAATGTCAGACCCAGGATCACAAAGAATGCGTGTTATTACTCATACCTGGAAGCTAAAGGAGTGGATCTCATTGAAGTAGAAAGTAAAATAGTGGTGATGTAAAGCTACAAAAGATAGGGGTGCTGGCATAGGAATAGATTGTTTAACAAGTACAAAGTCACAATTAGACAGGGGGAATATGACCTAGTGTTCTATAGTATAGTAGAATGACTATAGTTAACAACAATATATTGTGAATTTCCAAATAGCTAGAAGAAAGAATTTGGAATGTTCTCATCAAAAAGAAATGATGAGTGTTTGAAATGATGGACTTGCTAACCATCCGTATTTGATAATTACACATTGGATACATGTATCAAAATGTCACATTGTACCCCTAAATATTCACACTTGTATAAATTAAGTTAAAAAACACAAAAAATTAAAGCAAACATTTTTTAAAATTTAGTGAATTTGTTGGGCAGAACTGTAGCCAACAATTTAAAACAAGGATATAAATTTAAAATAAGACTAGTGAGTATTTTTTTTGTTTGTTTTTCTTAGCATCCTTTATCTGCCTAGATATAGACATGTGGTGGATGATTAGATTTAACTGTTATATTTCTACTTTGAAAATACCATTGTTGCTTAAAATTCTCTGCCTTTTTTGCTTATAAGTTTTAAGGTTTTAATACTAATGTATCAACTTAGATGAATATTGAAATATCAGATCCCTACTATCATTACTTAAGGACATATGTACATATGTGAGATATGTATATATCTGTATTTTTTTATTTCTACATTATTTCATTATCATAACCATACCATCCTGCATGTTGCTATCATAATTGTAATAATTTATTTATATCTATGTGGAATATCTAAACTGTCTCAATTGAGGTTTATCTTATATTTATACAAATATATACCTTCTGTTATTGCTAAATTAAATCTGGCTTATTGAAAGAGAGGACATTTTAACCTCTAAATTATGATTAAAATATATCTATATTTTTCTTAGCTCATTTCCTAGAATAAAATGAAACAGTGCTCAGAATCATATTTTTTCTCATTAATGTCTTCATTTTTAAATACTCTTAGATACTTAGGATATTGTAATATACCAGAAAGTAAATCTGTACCTATTTATATCTAATGACACTAAGAAATATTTTCCAGAAATAATGCAAAACCTAATTCAAACTTAATTCTGCTATGAATTTAATCTTTAAACATATTAATTCTTGTTGGTAGAAATAGAAACAGAGTGCGGCCAATCTGGAAAGCAGTATGGAGATTCCTGGGAAAGCTGGGAATGGAACCACCATTTGACCCAGCTATTGCCCTTCTTGGACTATTCCCTGAAGACCTTAAAAGTGCGTACTACAGGGATACTGCTACATTGATGTTCATAGCAGCACAATTCACAATTGCTAGACTGTGGAACCAACCCAGATGCCCTTCAATAGATGAATGGATAAAAAAAATGTGGCATTTATACACCATGGAGTATTACGCAGCACTAAAAAATGACAAAATCATAGAATTTGCAGGGAAATGGATGGCACTAGAGCAGATTATGCTTAGTGAAGCTAGCCAATCCCTAAAAAACAAATACCAAATGTCTTCTTTGATATAATGAGAGCAACTAAGAACAGAGCAGGGAGGAAGAGCAGGAAGAAAAGATTAATACTAAACAGATACATGAGGTGGGATGGAAAGGGAGAGTAAAGGGAAATTGCATGGTAATGGAGGGAGACCCTCATTGTTATACAAAATTACATATAAGAGGTTGTGAGGGGAATGGGAAAATAAACAAGGAGAGAAATGAATTACAGTGGATGGGGTAGAGAGAGAAGATGGGAGGGGAGGGAGGGGGGATAGTAGAGGATAGGAAAGGTAGCAGAATACAACAGTTACTAATAGGGCATTATGTAAAAATGTGGATGTGTAACCGATGTGATTCTGCAATCTGTATTTGGGGTAAAATTGGGAGTTCATAACCAACTTGAATCTAATGTATGAAATATGATATGTCAAGAGCTTTATAATGTTTTGAACAACCAATAAAAAAAGGAAGAAGAAAAAAAATAGATTTAGCTACACCATAATCTATGAAAATTTGATGAAATAGTTGTGGGACACATTATGTAAGTTTGTAAATCCTCCATCAATTACTGTCTTCAATATGTTCATTGTATTCTCTTGATTCAGTATTGGTTACTCTAATTCCATCTTCTCTCCTAATACTAAACATATAACATAAAATATTCAGAAAAATGTTGAAATGGAAAAGTAAAGGCATCATCTAGAATATTTGAATCAAAATTATCTACCATCATCTGATTGATCTAGATAATTGGGACAAATAATATTTGTCTACTTATAACAGGGTTGATGCCTCAGATTAAAAATAATTATCTCAGTTTGAATATTTAGAAGCAGCATTGCTCTCACTTTCCATCTGATCTCAGTTCTTACTTCAGTACTGTTGCTATAGCTTTTTTTTTTTTTGCCCTTGTATAGATTAATCATGCCAGCTTTTGTTGTCATACACTTTTACTCTGATTGCTTATTACCAAAATTGTTTACTAATGATTAAAATAATTTGGGTTTGCATTTTATACCAATATATGTTAACATTTTACTTGCATCATTAAAGAGCCTATTAAATAGTCACGTATGATTTCCAGGGATACCACACAAGCTCATTGATGACCTATGTCATACATTTTTGGCATATTTTGTTCTAACACTTTAGATGCATCCTTAGTAAAAATAAAGCCATAGAAGCAAATTTATGAAGCAGCACTTCTGTCATTAGACATTATAGTATCAACACATCACCTTGGTGGAGTTTTCCTGTGTAAGAAATCACAATGAAATAATCCCTTCCTATTGTCTTTCTAAGGAATGGTAACTCGGACCACATAAATCTTAAGACTATAGAGGCAAGAATTTTCCCTTGATTTTTCATTCATCAGCTTGAGTCAGTTTTCTCTGCAGTATTTTAAATTTATATTCAACTTAGAAATATTTGTAGGTTTTCAATATTTTTTCATACTTTCCCCTCACAATTTTTATTGCTGTAAGGTCTCAGTGGCTTTATGGTTAATGGTTCACATAATTGGAAAAGCAGGAATTTTTTTTTCCTAGGATGTTTTTTACATTTAACAGTGTCCTTTAATCTTCCTTTGTTTAGACAGAATTATGGCTGAAACTGTACTTTGAGTTATATGATAGAGTTTCAAATTTTAAAACAAAATTCCCTATGAACATATAAAGTTTATGGTTCATAGTTAGTATTATTATATTTCATATGCCCATTATGCTGAACTTTCATTTTAATTACCATGAACAACAAATTCACAAATTGCCAATTAATATTACTTATATGAAAGAATTTTAACAGTATAAATTACTTAACTATATGTCTAATTTTCTATTGCCAGTTTTTTATTTTTATACTGTGATATTTTAAATCATACATACATGCACACACATATTATAATACATATGTTGTAAATGAGGTGACTCATTTCTTGACATACACAAAGTCTACAATCTATTAAAGTTAAAGAGATACCACATTAAAATATGCACAATTCTTTCAAAATACTGTTTGTTATTAGTATGTGGTCTCATTAATTTAACTTGAGAGACTTATGAGAAAGAGATGATTGTTTTCTAATATTAAGATAATTAAAAGAAGAGCACTGTGGTGAGTGAGATAGGACACCCAAGGTCCTTTCTTCCTTTCACAGAAATACCAACTCTATAATGCATGGATTCATTCCCTTTATAAGAAATCTGGAAATTAGGCTCATACCCTCTTAGACAACAGAAAAACAAAGGGTATCAAAGTCATTAGGAAAAATTGTGTCACTCTTTTCCATAGTTGCTCCCACTGGTACCATCCCACATGATCACAAAGGATCTCCCACCTCCTAGCTTCTTCTGGAAATAGAACAAGAACATAGACCCAATGTTCCAAGTTTTAAAAGAGATAGAGGCCTACACAAGGGACTGATTCTGTCTGGCTTCTCTAGGATAATCCTACAACCTGAACATTCTAGGTGCTTGGGAATGCTGAGAACAGATGAGCTGAGCATCATGCTGATGCTTCTGAGAATACATGGTACAGCACACAGAGGCTAACATAACTTCTCCCTCAGGAAGGAAAAGAACAGAATATTGATCAAATATTTTGGGTTTCCAAGAGTCTGCACCAGGCATTGGTTTCTCTGCTGTCTGTTTCAAAGAACTGATAGGACAGAGAATATTCCTGACACTGGAGGACATTGAGATTTTGTTAGAGTGCTACTGCTCCAGAGGACCAGTGCTATCTTGGTAGCATAGAGGCACTAGAAAGAAAGATCAAGAGATTATCAGTTTCTGAACAAAAAAATGACAAATTCCTTAAATATAGAATCAACACACAAAACTCCAGAGTGAACTCATCCATCAGAAAGATTTTAAAGTTCCCCAAATCTCTAGCGAAGCTGATTGGTGGACTTTGCTTGTATAAAGCCAATCCATGAAGAATGAGAGAGATAAGTTAGTTTATCTAATTTTTGAATAACAACACAATGATATAAGGAAATGAAGAGGAAGTGTCTGTATTAGTCAGCTTTGCCTCAATTTTACCAAATGACCTGAGAAGAAAAACTTAGAGGAGGAATAATTTATTTTGATTCACCACTTCAGAAGTTCAGTCCACAGTCAGAGGACTATACATTTCCCTGTTTTAGATGAAGCAGAACATAGCTGAGCAGAGGAAAATAGCTCAAGACAACACAACCAAGAAGCAGAGAGAGACAGTAAGTTATCAGGACAAAATATAAACTCCAAAGGCCTGCCACCCATGAGTGACCTCCTTCCTCCAAACCCAGTTTCCACCCAGTTAGTCCATTCCAGTGGATTAATCCACTCATTAGGATAAGGTTCTCACAATTCTATCACTTCACATCTGAACATCCTTATATTGCCTCACATATGAATTTTTGGAGGGCACCTCATATCCAAACCATAGCAATGCCCAATCAAAGTAATAAAATACATTTCCAGAAAATGACCCTAATGAAATGAAGGCATGAGAATTGCTCAAAATAGTATTCCAAACAATCAAAGATGGCCAACAATCTCAGGAAAATGAGGCATGAACAAAATGAGAATTTGAACAGAGAGATGAGGAGATGGGGATGGGGATGTAAAAAGGGAAGGATTGTGGAACTACATTGACCAAATTATATAGATGAGTATATCCCCAGACAATTTCACCTTTATGAATATCTATAAAGCATCAATTAGAATAATAAATAAACAGAAGGAAGACCTATGGAGTAGAGGAAGAGTAACAGGGGAGGAGGAAGGGAAAGAGAAAGTACTGGAGACTGAAATGGAGCAAATTATATTCCATGCATATGTGATTGTGTCAGAATCAATCCCACTATTATGTAAAACTACAACTTTAATACAAACATTTAAAAGAATAAGCAGAATATTCGGAGTTAAATTGTAATGTCTGAACAGAAAAATTTGCTCAAAGAGTTCAACAGCAGGTGATCAAGTAGAAAAAAAGAATCAGTGAACTTGAAGACAGGTTATTTGAAATTATCTAGTCACAGAAGCAAAAAGAAATAAAATAATGAAAGATAAGAATGTTTTAAGAACTTATGGAATACCAAGTGCAAAATATACATGAAGTGAGAATTCTAGGAGAGAGAAAGGGGAAGAAATCTTATTTTTATAATGATGGTCAAAAATCTCTAAAAACTAGAGAACAAAGTGACTATTTAGGATCAAGAAGCCCAAGGAATCAAGAAGCCCCAGGATTAACAAAAGAAGTATTCTAGGAGACACATTATAATCAAATCGCCAAAATCAAAGTCAGATAATTTCAAAAGCAGCAAAAGAAAAATTGTCATGTGCAAGGGAACTTCCATAGGACTATCAGCATATTTTCCCACTGAAACTTTGCAGGCAAGGAGGAAATAGTGAAATGATATATTCAAAGTGCTGAAAGAAAACACTGCCAGCCAACAGTATTATATTGAGCAAAACTGTCCAAGGTGAACAAGAGAAAAACTTTCCAACTTTTCCAGATAGACAATAGCTTGGGGGGTTTATCACCACTATTTTTGTCTTATAGCAACTGTTAGCATAGAATTGAAATAGTTGAAACAAAAAGACAATACAGTACCTCAAAAGCCTATGAAAGTATAGGCTTTTGAATAGTATATACTGATAAAGGTAAATGTATACACAAATACAGAATATTGTAATACTGCTATGGTGGCATATGAAATGACTTTTAATTTTGGTATAGGAATTAAAATACAGAAGTATTTGAAGTAACTGTAAGTATACAAATGTTAATGAACATACCACAACTTGCATAATTTGTGATATCAATAAGAAATTGTAAGAAGAAGTAAGAAATTGAACATACCAGCTTAGAGCAATTTTTTATATTATGATATGATATTTTATATAAGCTTCTTGGTAAACACACACACACACACATAAGAGAATGAAAACAGGAGTGAGAAAGAAATGAAAGCATGGCACTTGAAAAAAATCAATGAACTCTAAAGGAAGAAAACAAGAGGAAAGGAGAGGCAAAGTAACTCAGAAGGCATAAAAATGAACAAATTTGCAAAAGGTAGTCTTCTATAAAATCAATAATTATTTAAATATATGACAGAGTGATCTACAGTTTCAATGCAATCACTACAAAATTCCAATGACATTTTTGTAGAAATAGAACAAAAAATCCTAAAATTCGTGTGAAACCAAGATGATCCTGCATACTCAAAGCAATCTTGTGAATGAAGAACAAAGTTGGTGGCTTTGTACTTCCTAATTTTAATACATCTTACAAAACTTTAGTGATCAAAATAGTCTGGTATTGGTAAAAACAAAACAATAACAACAACAACAACAAAAAAACACCTGATATATAGAGAGCAATGAAAACAAGCAGAAAGTCCAGAAATAAACTGCACATACTGAGAACTGATCTTAGATGAGGGTAACAAGAAAAGAGATTGGAGAAAGCCTAAATTTTTCAGCAAATATAGTTGAGAAAACTGGATATCTGCATGTAAAAGCATGAAATTTACCATTGTGTTGTATGAAAAAAATTAATTCAGAAAGGATTAAAAACATAAGCATAAAACCCAAAACTATATAAAAAAAAGAAGAAATAATGTAGGAAAAGTCCCATGACACTTATCTTGGCCATTGAATATGAAACCTCTGGAGAGACTACCTAAAATCAAAAGGTTTGGACAGCATATGAAACAATTAACTGTTAATAGATGAGCTATATGATGGGAGAAAATACTTGCAAACCAATAAAAGTGGATGAAGGGATTAATATTCAGAAAATGAGAACCTCCTACAGCTCATAGCAAAAGAAATAATTACCTGATTAAAAACTTGGCAAAGGACTTGAACAGATATTTCTGTAAAGCAGACATAAAATCACAATAGGCATGTGGAAAAACATTGAAAATCACTAATTGTCCAGAAACAAACATCAATACCACAATTAAATGATGTTATCTCACCTCTACCATAAAAGCTACTACTAAAAGAAAAAACAAACCAAAATAGCATATGCGCTAGGAAGGAGGCATAGAAATTGAAATTGTTAGGTACTACTGTTGGGGTAACATGGGAAATGGTATGACCACTATGAAACCAATATGCAGTTTACTCAAGTAACTAAAATAGAAATATCATATGATCCAATAATCCTATTTCTGGGTATTTATTCAAAGAATTGAAATAGATATCTGGAAGAGATCTTTGGACTTATCAGTTCACTCACTCTAGCATTATTCACAATAGCCAAGTGGTTGAAATAACTTAAATATCCATCATCAGAATAGACAAAGAAAATAAGATATATATGTATATATGCATGCAATGGAATAATATTCAGTCTTAAAGAAGACAGAAATCCTGTGTGCTGCAACTTGGATAAAGATATTATCATTAATGAAGCAAAGACAGAATGACAGATTCTGCTTGAATCCATAAGTATTAAAGTAATGAAACTCATTGAAGCAGAAAGTAGAATGGAATCATCAGAGACTTGCAGGAGGAAAAAAAGGGGATTTGTTTAATGGTATAGAACTGCAGTTATCCAAGATGGACAAGTCCTAGAGGTCTGCTGTATAACATTGCACTTGTAGTTAACAATAACACAATCTTCATTTAGAAGTCTAAGAGCATATTTCACCTGAGTTTTTAACTACAGGGAAAAATTTACATTAATTTATAGTCAGGAAATAACAGGTTAGTTGTTCATGGTACTGAAAAGAAAAATGTTGCAAATTCAGTAAATGAGAGAGCCTAGGAGAGAGGATTGTGAATGAACATATCAAAATGGGCAAAAATAATTTTTAAGGAAAATAAATAAGAAAATAAAATACACAAACTAGAACTATACTAATTATGATTTAATCTTTTCTTGATGTCCAGAATGCTTCATTGTTTCATTCCAATATCATTATTTTTCAAACCAAATAGAATATTGCATGACATAATCATACATAAAAAATTAAAACATGATATTTATCATTGGATTTATGTCATAAGTTTTCAAAATAGTTCTTAATCTCAATAAAATACCAGTCTTTAAAAATGGAGATTGGTATAATGATGTTTACCTGAGAACTAAATATGCAGGCTTCCAAAAAACACATCAAAAAAGAGTTATTTTATAAGGGGCTATATATAAGTTATTTTGTAGAATAAAACTTTAAAACATTTGTACTGACAATCTTGGTTCTGGTTGGCCTCCATATGTGCATGCCTTATTTATTAAAAACTCAGCATACGAAAATTGCTGTCCCCAATTTGTGCTTTATCTCTTCTCTCCCAATCCTCCATTGTCATTGAAAAAATAAATAAATAAGTAAAATTAAAATTAAAAAAAAAAAAAACACGGTGGGCTTGTCCTCACCACCTTTAATGAGGGAGTAGTGAGTCCAAAGCTTTCTTTACCTCTTTTCCATTCCTAGTTTGCTAGTCTTTATGTTTAACCATATTCTAACCACATTTCTGCCCCTTCTATTAAGCTGAGAACATTATGGTAATTATAGTAAAGCTCTGTCATATAGTTTCAGATAAACTCACTAAATTGTATAGTTCAAATTCTCTTAGTGCATAGAGTTACTACAACTTCTATTTCTCCCACAATCAGCAAATGAAGAAATCAGTTTTAAATGTGTATAGGTGTGTATGCATACATGTGTATATTATGTATATATAATGAGAAAAACAGGGTTAACACATATGTCTTGAAAAACCATAACATGTTACTCTCAAATTCTTCAACATCCCGGATCTTTTATTTTGAAATAGGCTTCTAATGCCATTGAGGAAAACCAAAATATTTTTAATTCAAGGTTTTAAATAGTAAATATATGATATAAATGGATTTTAGTAAGAATTGAAAAATTTTGCACAAATATATCAGAAAATATTTCATCAGAAATAACAAATATTTATCATATTAAATGTGGGTTTGGAGTGACCTTAAAAGCACTTCCTCTCATTACATGTACCAGAAACTTTGAGAACTTTCCAGATGTATGTCAGTGGCTATGGAAAGAAAATAGGAATTCTGTCACTTCTAGCTCTCTGAGAATGTAAAAACAAAGTAATTGCTTTTATATTTTTCAGTAGGTGGGTTATGTAATTCAATATAAGCAATTTCAAATAAGTGTGATTGCATCATCCAAATAAGTTTATTTGTATAGGATCAATGATTTGCCTGAGCTGTGGAGTCAAGCTAGAAAACAAAAGAACCCTCATGGAAACAATGGTAGGAACAGAGACTTTATAATTTTTTCCCTTTCTAATAACATTAGAATCCCCTTAGAAAACCTGAAAAGGGTTATTGGTTTGCCTCAAGGACAAGAGAATAAAAAAAAAAGCTGTGAAAGTATTCTCTGTTTCAATAATCCAAACAGGAGGAAAATCTTGATTGAAAGAAATTGATAGAAAAGTGGAAGGCTCATTCCTGAGTCTGATTTTAAAAGGTGATAAAAAGGAAAAGGGGAATACAAATATGAAACAATTTCTCAGTTAAAGTGAGATAATGATAAGAAAGTCTGATATGGTGCACATTTAACACTGACTGTTTTGAGCCTTGAAAAAGAAATCTTATATTTACTTAAATGAGACAATCACAAACTCGGGGGGGAAAAATACCACAATGATATTTTGTTTCTTTAATTAAAAGACAATTGTAATTCTACATTAAATAAATATGGTGATGTTTAAAATTTTTTTTTCAACTGAAAAGAATGCACATTTCTTCATTGACATGAGGCAAATCAATTTCATTGCAAAGAATTTATTATTATATACATATAGGAGGATTAATCTTTGAATTAGTTTAAATAACAGCCATTAGTTACAAGAATATATTTTCTACTGATAAATCAAGACATAAATTTGCACATGTGTTCAGAATAAAAAACAATAATAACCAACTTAGATACACTAAATTTGCATGTTATAATCCTCATGTGTTTATATTTTTTCCCATATAGACTTTCTTAGGGCATCATTTTTATCCTGTCTAGTCAAGATCCATGTTGTACTCACATGCTACTTAAAAATAATTTCTCTACTAACACACCGGGTATATTCTCTGTGCACCATATGCCTACAACAGCTCTTATTGTCTTTACCATCTGGGCTGCCAAATATCAGAGTCTATCTTCTTCTATTTTTTTAAGTAACTATGAACTATCGTTTAAAGGCAATGAACTTAGAATATCACTGGATATACTACCAGCTGTTTAGTTTCCATTGGGGGCTTTTTCCCTATGTGAGGCTTATGCATTTTTAAAGCACCATTTATGACAAATAAAGATTAAACATGTTCCAAATGCATTGAGTATTTGGAATTTTAAAAGCAGTATTAAAGCTCAAAATAAAAATTGGAATTAAAACTGATTACATGGCACAATACTACTTTGGGGTAAAGAGCCTCAAAAATTTTCATGGCCAATGTGAATTCTAGAATACTTCCTCCTAAGCCTCTTTGCATGTCCAATATAAAATGCTTAAGGACAGCCTGCCAAAACATTCCCCAGAATGAAGCTCAAATTAACCACTCAAATGTTGCTACTAGTCTTGGTCCAGGTTTTACAAGTCATTGACTACAGTCAGGGAAAATTAATTGAGGATTTATGGTAGCAATAACTTAAAAAACAAGTAAAAAATATAACAACATCAATAAGAACATTAGCCCCAATCTAGAATGAAGAAACACAAACATTTCCAAATCATTTCCATGAATTTCTATGAACCCATCTAAGCCATTATATGTTGAACTGGTCCAGCTGATACTAGAAGGACCAGTGTGCACAGCAGGCAATTGTCCAAGCTATTGTGGTTTAGAAAGGACATCTAGCAGCTCCACCTCTCTTATTACTCTTTAAAAATTGCAGGGTGACAACTACAGTTTCTCCACCCATTTTGAATCACTTAAAGAAAAGTATTTCTTGAACTTTTACAATTTTTATCATTGCTTCACGTAAATGCATACTCTTCACAACTCCCAAGGTAGAGTATGTCTTATTTCTATACCTCTGCATACCTAACTGATACTGTATATCTTTGTTTAGAAGCTATGGCTTCTATTAAATTTAATTACTTACCCCTGTGGCTTTAAATTGAGGGTGGCTATAAAACAAAGACGGCTTCTATTAAATTTAATTACTTTCCCCTGCGGCTTGCATAGGAAGGGTGGCTTCTATTAAAAACTGCATGGTATAGGTGTGGCTGCTAATCAAGGATGCTTCTAAATGAAGACATACCTTCTGTAGCAAGAATTAATCAAAGAAGAGATGTTACAAATAGAAATAAAATCACATGATAATGCCAATTCAGAAATTTATTAAAGTAATCATAGTTCTGAGAGAATTCTCATAATTTATGTTGTTTTGCTTTTCTAAATAAAAATTATAGCTTACATCTGCATGTACTATATAGGATATATTAATGTTCTATTGAGGAAGGTAAATATTTTTAAACATCACAATCTATCAGATAAAGAGTATGGCTCTGAGATGCTTTAGACAGATTTTTTCCCCTTTTGATAGTAGCTGAATAAAGAAAATGGCTTACAGATTTAGCTATGTATATAGTTTGAAAGTAACAACTGAAAAATGATGTTCATAATCTGAATTGCAATGAAACCAATTATCTGTACTGGGGTTATTCACATGGGAATTCTCCTAAAGGTTTAGTATTTCTTAAAAGAAATTAAAAACAGCTGTAAAAATACCATAAAACAAAAATAGCAGCTGCAAAAGAGATTAACATTCCTAAATTTCATTTGAACCTGATATGTTATTTTTCCAACAGCAACATATATTCTGATTTTTAAATCTATCTTTATGAAATTTTACCTTTAAAAATAGGACTACTGAATACATGTTTTTATATTACCAGTCTTTAATATTCACATGAATTGTATGAAGTTTTCTCGCTTAAGATTTTTTATTATTATTCTACCTTTTTAAATAATCTTCACATACAAACTATCATTATAGAACCATCTAAATTCATTTAAGATTTAAAGATTACTGAGTAAACAATTTACAGCAAAGTCTCTGTCTTGTCTGTTACTTAAACTTATCAGCTGCTTTCACACTGAGCCATGAAGACCAAGGGCCTTTTAAAAATTTTATATAGTGTCTGCTTTTCAATTTAGCAAATAGCTATAGATGAAACTATACCTGATATTTTTCATATATATGTGCATATATATATTAAAACAAAACGCAATTTATAAAACAGATCTGGAGGTGGTGACAGTATAAAACAGTTAGTTTTGCTGTGCTGTTCAAACATATGGCAACAACTTTTCTAGACTTGCACCAGATGGAGGCCTTTAATCGATCCGGGCTGTTATACCGTATGTTATTTCTCCATTAAAGAGGTTCCTCCTTCTCAATTTATAAATTAAATAAATTGCTGAATTGTTAAATGTAAGCAGAAGTACTTTTGAAACATAGAAAGAATAAGTTGAAAATTTTTTACTTTTAAAAAGACAACAAACCTATTAAAGATACAAAAATTGTCTGAAACCTACAGTTATATTCTTTGAGCAAAGCTCTTGTCAGTTGTTCAGATTTAGCACATATTTCAACATAGTTTATGTCACTTATTTGTTTGGGCTTTTGATGTATAAAAGGTAAATTCTTTCATATGGCTGTATTATACAATTGACAAACTCTCTTGGAAATATTGTCAACATTCTTGGAGTCAATTAAGTCATTAAACTTAATAAAAATATTCAGTAATTAGAGTCTTCAAAGGTAAAAAAAATCATTTTCTGTTGGATTTCAGCATAAAATATTTTCAAGTTTTCTAAACAATTTTATAAGTCTTTTTCCCAAGTAATTATCTAAGTGAGTCTCATTGCCATTTAAATAAAATATAAAGCATATCTAATTCAGATGTAAGATCAAAATATTTTATGTATATTAATCCTTGTAAGACCAATCTAATGGACATTTCTGTCATCACACACACACACACACACACACACACACACACACACACATTGTAGTTTATTTTGTCCTAAATGTTAGCAAAGCCAGTTCTCACATACACATACACACATACAAATAATTTAAAAAAGATGTGAGACTCTGAGAAATAAGAATGCAACATTTTGGAAGAGCTTACTGCTATTGTTCTTTTGTTATGAATATTATTTGTGACATAGGTTCAGATTCTGAAGTAAACTAAGATGTATGCATAACAGAAATCAAATGAAAGCAACTATTCTCTGGAGAAGTATGCAGTCCTTTTGTAGAACTCAGTTTTAATGTAGACCAGTACTTAACATATTCACAGCTTATAACAACTCTTGAAATGGGTGAATGTTGAAACAAAGTATGAACCAGCTCTGTTCTCTTTAGCATGTTTATTTATGACTACTTTCTTTTGAAGGAAACCAGGAGTATGATAATGGTCGCACACAGACTAAATAGGATATGTTTTCATGAGCAGTGATCCCATACAAGAACTAGGGGGGGAAAAAGCCGTATTTTTCCAATATAATACTACAAGAGCAAATGACAGCCTTACCTGATGGCTGATATCTTTTATAGTACAACTGTGACATATTTTATGCATCACAAAGAATGATCAAAGATGTCTCAAGAGGCTCTCTGTCATGGAATGTGGCCCCATAGCCCCTGTCTGCCTTTAAATCAGGCAATAATGCACCTTTAAAATTAGTTGGGCATGCTTTCAAGAGTGATGATTATTTTGGATATATTTGAGCAGGATTTTGATTTCTTTTTCAGTTACATGATTTCTAAAATTATATGCACTTTTCTATTTGGTTGTGAAATGAAAAGTGACTAAAATAAACATAAGATTGTATATTTTTAAGTGTATGTTTAACATATATTTCTGCTTGCTTTTACTGCTTTTGTAATATAACAGTTAAGAAAAGAAAAGGCAATTCAGAAACTAACAAAACCTTTCCCATTTGTTTCTCATTAAAACATATTAATAAAATAACTTCAGCATACCTTTTGTTCTTACATGGAAATTTTTGTCTTGTAGTTATTTTTTAAGATAAAGCTTATATGACTGTGTAGGTTTTCGACACAAATTAAAAATAAATTGGAAAATTGTGGAAGCACTCAATTAATTTTAGCACGTAGCCCCCAATCCTATAATATCTGGATTATTTCCAAAAATACTATTTTCCTGAAAGATTTTGATGAAAATGTCTTGTTACCCAGGCTTATCTAGATAATTAAATTCTCTCCTTTCTTTGGAGTTTGTCTCTACAGGTAACCAAAGACCAAGAAAGGCACATTTTAATTAAATCAAACTATGAGATATAGAATATTATGCAAGGGCTACATATTTTTAAATAAATATGTAAGCAAAAACTGTTCTACTTGTTAAAGATCTTTGTTAATGAAATGAGGCCATTAGAACATACCTCATCAAATTCCATTTCTTTGCAGTGATAGAAATGTATTAGCAAAAAATACCACTGGCCACTTTAACAGAGATTTTTACTTAGTGAGAGTTCCAGAGGGTTTTTTTTTTTAATAAAAATGATGGTATGTTCACACAAAGAAACACTCTATAGCAGTTAAAATGATTAATAAAAATTACATTAACAAATCACACCCCATATTTGAATGAATAAAACAAGCAACTTGAAGAATGATGCGTACAGTACACTATTTGTAAATTGCTTGAAATATCAAAATAAATCTGTACTGATTAAGAATGCATACCTATATAACATCGTCAAAATGTAACTAGGGGGAAAATGAACACAAATTCCAAGGTGGTGGAACACACCCAGAGAAGATTTTAGAATGTATTGGAGAGGACTGTTGTAGGGGCTCTGAACATATTTTTAAGATAGGAGTTAAACATGGTGTTCAGTATTTTTTTTAAAAAGTCTTTTATTTTTAAATAATTTTTGTTAAAAATATCCAATAAAAATCATTTGTGTCTGATGATAGAAATGAATAAAAAGATACCAAATATTTGAAGTGTTTAATGCTAAGTACTATGATTATGTGTCATATTTACTTATTTGCACTTGTTTTTTTTCTGAAAATTTCCTCTAGAATGTACATTATTCTTATACTATGAAAAAAAAGTTGTGGAAATTGTGTTTCAAATATTTTGAGTTAACAATTATAAATTTTACTTGGAGTTCAGGGTGAAATGCTAATTACTCTGATTTGATCAATGCATATCATATGCATGTGTTGAAATATCACACTGACAGTTTCTAAGACTTGTAAATCATTTAAACCTGTTCTCAAAACAAAACAGGATGAGGCCAAGAGATCATGAGTTCAGTTAATGTCTTTTTGTTTTAGACAGGGTCTCACTATATTGCCCAGGCTGGCCTCTAACTGGAGATTCTCCTGCCTCTGTCTTCCAAGTAGCTGGGATTACAGTCATGTGCCAACCCCCAGCTCTAGTTAATGTCTAATTGGCAAAAATTATTCACAATGTCTGCCCCAAAGAGAATGAGTATTCAAAGATGATCCTTTCTTTCTAAAAAGCTTGTGTGCCCAATTTCAAGTAAATTTGCAGTGCACTCCATCTTTAGCTTTTAGGTCATTAATAATATTGCCTTTGTAGTTTTTAAGAACTGTTGGTAAATACATTAAAATTATTCTATTCACTATTATCTAAATTTTATCAAAATCTTTGAATTTGTCTAATGTTGGTTGAAGTATTAATGATATTATGTAATGTGAACTTTGAAATTAATCTTTATTAGAATTAAATTATATTATATTGATTATATAATATTTAACTATCTGCCTGCATCTGAAAGCAGTAAAAGATTAAGAAAAGAAAGTAGCAAAAACATATTTTTATAAGACACTAATATTTTCTTTTCAGAGTCAAAAATGTATATTGGTCAATGATTTGACATGATCATGTCTGTGCACTCTGACATTCTGGAGAATTGACTTATTTTAAAGTTAATATTTGTAATCTGATGTTTCATATTGAATGAAACAGTAATGTGCCTTTTTAATAGTGTGCCTCAAATGCTTTGAAAACTGTAAAATATTAAAGAAATATATGATCATTATGTGGATTCAACAGTCATTAAAATGACTTCTTACACATATGACAAATACTGCTTTTGTAGTAGTGAAAGTTATGACATATGTCAAATACTTTAGCACTGTATAGTATCATTTTTACTGGTCATCTTTCAAAATTATTTCAAGATAAAAAGCTCAAAATAATATTTATGCAATGCTATCTGATGAGGTATTGAATACAAATCATTATTTTTTTTACTTTATTATATCTATGTTGTTTGTGAGTCCAGAAGAATACCAGGAACAAAAGTTATAATAGTTTTAGTGAATAAACCTTTAGACAGTAAATTGTTTTAAGGAGAAGATAAGGAAGAAAAAATAATGCTTCGGGGGTCTTCCTGTCCATTAACTAGTGTAGGTATACTTTGATATCTTTAATTGCTATAATTTAATTTACCTTCGGTTTCATTGTGTAAATCACAGTATTTTGATACCATTTTTTGTAAACTCTCTTCCAGCTATAGTTTTGTGGGGCTTTAGTTTTAAGAGAAACTCAGAATTTCATGTAGCCTTCAACATCCCAAATGGTACTTTAGTCTTCTTGATGAAACACGGAAATCTTATATTTATGCATACATTTACAGGTCACAAAATACTTTTAACATGTATTATCTCAGATCATTTATACAATAGTTTAAAAAGCAGATTTCCTTATCCCTTTACAGGATAATGACAAAACTTAGGCTCAATGAGTCACTTTTCCCTTTTAATATCTCCATGAAGTGGCCAAATGGGAATTAGAAACCACTTCTATTTCAAATGCAATATTCTTTGCACTGTGTTGCCTTCGATAGGATTACTTCAATAGCCTTGAAAAGTAATAATTCAGCTTTTGAGTGACAAGCTGCTCATTACAATATAAGTCAGCCCATTTCCTTTTGGGGATGCCTTGTAATAAAACAATATAATAGTTAATAAATACTTTATATTGAGCCAAATATGACTCCGTGCTATATGCAGTCATTGTTCTACCTCAGTAATTGCACCAGACTGCAATCTTCTTAGAAGTAAGGACCTTGATTGATGTCTCTGCATCTTCACTAACAAATGCAGTGATTACAATATAGTAGATGCTCAATAAGTATTTGTATAACGTATTGCTCCAATTTTTGAAAATTTTATCCTGTCTGAAAATGTTTATATGTTTATGAAAGTGTTCTCTATCCTTGCAGGCAAAACTTTCTGTGACTTTTCAGCCTGATTTCAACTAACCTTGTTCACACACACACACACACACACACACACACACACACACTTCCAGAACCTAGAACAATATCTGTACATAATTGACATGCAATTATATAAAGTGTGAAATTAATAAATCATAAGTAATAAAACTGCTTTTCTATAACCTAATACATTTGGATCACCCTTCTCAGAGTGATTTATAGATGCCACTTATATCTTTACATCCAACACTATATGGGTAGGGTGTACCCACCATCTAATTGCTAAAAAAAAATGATTTTGAATCCTCCATATTCTTTGGTTTAAAATAATCTAATCATTGCTGGGCATGGTGGAGCATGCTTATCATCCCAGTGGCTCAGGAGGCTGAAACAGGAGGATCGTGAATTCAAAGCCAGCCTCAGCAAGGCAGTAAGCAACTCAGTGAGACCCTGTCTCTAAATAAAATACAACAGAGGGCTGGGGATTTGGCTCAGTGGTTGAGTGTCCCTGAGTTCAATCTCCGGTACCAAAATCATCATGATTATCATCATCATAGTTAGAAATTTTATTTATTTTTAGAACTCACATAAAGCCAAGACAAATTTATGTTAGAATATCATAAAACAAATTTGTAGTTAAATTAATAACACCAGAAAACACAGTAAACCAGGTAACTGAAAACAAAGTCTGTTTTTTTTTAATTGTGTACAATTTTGCTATAACCTTTACTTCAAAGTTTAAAATTAGCAATACTGGGCAAATTAAAAATGATTTTATTTAAATGTTTAATATCTTACATGATCTAAGAGATTTAACCCTAGAATGATATGGTTATTCAAACCTCGAATGAAATTGTGTCTCACATACATATTATTTAAAACCTTCTTAAAATTAGAGTTATAATATGATTATTTTTAATACTAAAATTGGTATGAGTCTTTTTAATTATTTTTACAATAGTAGACATACTATTTTATTTGTTTTGAAAGTATAATGTTTCATGTTTAGTGGCCTATATCAAAATAAGTAGTGTTCTCTCTCATATAAGGCCCCTAAGTTCATTTTTATATAATTTGTTTTCAGAAGCTCAAAATAATGTATTTGTATGATAGCATCCTGTCTAATACAGAACCAACACTTAAAAAGAAACAGGCAATCTTGAAAAATTTGAAATTAATGCACATAAAAATTATACTTTGTATAAATAATGAATTAAAATGTAAAAGCAACAGCAAAAAACTTGAATAAGATCAAAAATAGGTGTGTATTGTCACTAAAGAAAAGAGGTACAATAAAGTACCATGTCCCTGAATGCACCCTCTCCAATCCCATGTTGAGGGAATAATGATAACAAGCCTAGGATAGAACATCCAGATATGCATAATCTTTTATTTTTTTATTGTACATGACAGTAGAATCTATTTTGACATATTTAGACAAACATGGAGTACATCTTATTCTAATTAGGGTCCTGCCCTTGTAGATGTACACAATATTCAGATTCAGTATGATGTATTCATATATGTACATAGGAAATTTGTTAGATTCTTTCCACTGTCTTTCTTATTCTTATCTCCACCTCCCTTCCCTTCATTCTCCTTTGTCTAATCCACTGAACTTCTATCCCCCAATCCCCTCATTGTGGGTTAGCATCCACATATCAGAGAAAACATTTGACCTTTGTTTTGGAGGATTGGCTCATTTCACCTAGCCTGAGAGTCTCCAGATGTATCCATTTACTAGTGAATGCACTTCATTTTGAAGCACGCTGGCTTTCTCTATGCACACTATGAACGAGGGCAAGTTAGTGTTAACTGTAGAATGCTACTTTTTTGCAAGTACACCAGGCCAGT
Source organism: Marmota flaviventris (assembly GCF_047511675.1). NCBI lineage: Eukaryota > Metazoa > Chordata > Mammalia > Rodentia > Sciuridae > Marmota > Marmota flaviventris. The sequence goes on along the minus strand of NC_092512.1, from coordinate 55,567,130 downwards.
TGCTCCTTGAAATATTGGTCATAGAAGAAAACTAATGCTGATGACTTAATTGATTCTGCAGCTTAACATATAAAACCTCTCTCTGAATACAAGTGGGTGTAGAGCTGAGGGTACTGTGGAAAGACTGGGTGTTATTTGACCAGCAAGCTGCTGTAGGACCAAGTACCATGAGGGATAGGGCTACTGCTTGCTGAACCACCAGGATGGATGGATGTGCTATTAGTCTGTCTCCACTGAACTCTTTTCTTGGAGCAGTCACTAATCTTTTGTTAAACTTTCCCAAAAACTCATACGTTAGGTGTAGTGTCTCTGGGACCTTCTGAGTTCTCTATCTCACTGCCCTGGAACCACTGGACTATGGACAGGACAGGGTGGAATTAAAGAATTTCACCCTGAATTCCTTTGAAAGTTTGAATTTAAAGCTAACAAGAAAAATTAAATCTTAAGTATTGGATGTATCTACTATAATAATCATGAACCCCAGTACTTAAATAAATACCTAGATATAGAAGTCTGAGTATTGGGAAGAATAGTCAGAATTTCAATTTTTCTCTATTAAAGCAAAGTAAACCTGGAAAATGAGACAATTAGCAAATTATTTCAATGAAAAGCAAGGAAGTAAACACAAATATAGTTTAGTTGAAATATCTGTAATATTTAGTAGAAAGTGTTTATATTTTTGTTGTTGAAGAGAGAATGAACATGTTTATCTACATAAAACACACTATTGTCTAATACAAGACAAAGGGGAATGAAGGGAAGGGAGAGAGAGGAGAATAGAAAAGACAGTAGAGTGAATAGGACATATCTTTCCTATCCTTATACACGAATATACAACCAATGTAACTCCGCATCATTTACAACCGCAATAATGGGATCCCAATTGGAACAAATTATGCTTATGTTAAAATATACTATACTGTCATGTATATCTAAAAATAAATAAATAAATAAATATTCCAATTATACACTTTAAATGGGTGAATTGCATGCTATGTGAATTATATCTCAATAAAGAAGATATTTCAAAATTTAAAAGAATAAAAACCAAAACCCAAATAAACAACAACAAAAATAAAATAAAACAAACCTTTGGGAAAGCAATGAGTGAATATACCAGGTGAAGATGTTCACAGAAGGAGATCAGACTCATTTTATAAATGAGTATATAAATTGTTCAGGGTATTTTTTTTTTCATTTTTAAAGCAAATTTCCAAATACAGTGGTCTAAGTTGAGTTAGTAAGCACCAGAGTTCTTGCTTGACCTGTCAAGACCTTTCCAACTCCTCTTTAGTAGTCATATAAGTATGTCCATATGAAAACCTGTATGCATTTTTTATGAATTTTGAAAGACAAGTGAGGAATTAGTTTTATCCAGAGTGGTTGTTTCCTTAGTGTATCATAACTAACTCCAAACAACTAGAAGTATAAAAAATTCAAGTTTGGCTAAATACTATATTAGTGAGGCTTTGGAGAATCAGGCATTCCCATTATATTGCTGATGAAATACAGTAATTTGGATGCCTCTCAAATGCATTATACTGAACACAAAATCCAATAGCAAAAGGTTACACATACAGAATTCCATTTAGATGACACTGTTAAAAAGGGAAAAAAATTAAAGAGAGAGCAGATCAATGGTTCCCAGGGGTTAGGGATAAAGAGAAACTATGACTACAGAGGGGTATCATGGGGCAGTTTTTGTCGGTGATGGAACTCATCTCTATTCTGAATATGGAAGTAGTTCTACTTTATCTCTACCTTTTGAAGCAAAGAAAAAATATCACATTTTACTCTGTCAATTAAAAAAATAAGTCTGTATAGATACTATATATACCTGTCTATATATGTGTGTATACTGTAACCAATGTATGTTTAATGTTTGAATAAAATTGTTACAACATAACTTTTTAATTTCTTTTAATATCATTTTGATTTTGCAACATGCAATTGAATTACATATTTGAAAAATATAATTAGATTGCAAACAAACAAAGGAGAATGAGCTTCTTGGCTACTTGATTCCATTATGCTCCCCCAAAGGATAGTAAATATTTTTGTTTAATACTTTATAATTGAGCAGGAGCAATAAACGCAGGTGCGTATATAAGCGTATATAAACTCCATTGGACTCATTTCTTGAGCATTATTTTTCTTTCTACCAGCTGCAGAGCTGGAACTAGAGCTCCTGACCTAGTAGGAATTCATGGATCTTCTTCTAGAAGTAATTTCTCTTAAGACTGAATCAGCTGCTTTGAAATAAAACTGAAAAAAAAAAAAAGGCAATCTGTTTCTTTGTTAAAACACTAACACCCACGACCATATGTTTTGGTTTATTCTCTAACAAAACTCCTGTTTACTGCTTTCTAAATTCAGCTGTGTTTTTTATTATGTAATGTGAACAGGTTAAAAAATGATAGTTTAATTATCAGCTGTATCTAATAAAAGGAAAATAACCTGATAATTTTTCTACTCACTTGACCTATTTATGTTTTAGTCTTGGCTAAATTGTTCAAATGTAAAATATCTGAAATGTCCTATTATTTTACATGGGCATTCATCTTTTTGTATCTTCTCAGAAAATTAGATAAGCTTACATTATATCTCATACCACTAAGAGCTTAAGATTCCCCATATACTTTCATAACTGCACCACCAAATATGTACTACCATTTGCTCTAAATTTTTAAAATGAAATAATTTTAATTGGTATTATTTGAAAAATCTGTTGATTTCCACTGTCAATCATCTTTTGTTCCTAGTGCCTTCTGAGGAAGAACTTTCTCTCCATTTTGAAAAAGTATCATTGGAGCCAAAGTAGATTGAGTTAGAATTTACAATTCCCAGGATCAGGTTCCACCAAATAAAGAACTAACTTAGCTAAGGATATCAGTAAGTTTGGTCCACAAAGCCAGTTTAAGTGCTGTATCTACATCTGTATTTTAGGTTTGATTTTCCAGCATTCCCAAGTATTCCGAAAACAACTGTGCATGACTTCTCTTAGTAAGGATTTGTAAAAAAAAAAAAAAAAAAATGATGCCCCTGTAGATAAAAGAACCTAAATCTAATTATCTAATTTCTGGAATCCAAAAAAGCTATCATTTTAAATCATAAAATAGAATGACTTAAAAATGTTTGATATTATTTTGCTAAGTGTGATGGTGCATGCCTGCAGCCCAACAGGCTGAGGAAGGAGGATTACAAATTCAAAGCCAGTATCAGCAAATAAGTGAAGCCTTAAGCAATTTAACAAGACCCCATATCAAAATTAAAAAAAAAAAAAATTGAAAGGGCTTGGGATATGGCTCTGTGTTAAGCACCCTTAGGTTCAATCCTGGTACAATACATTTATGTGTGTTTGTGTGTGTGTGTGTGTGTGTGTGTGTGTGTGTGTGTAATTCTATCCCTTAATCATCCTAAGCAAACTACAATGCTATTCTGGACTACAAACAAAAAATATATGACTTGAGAATGTTTGTCCTGATTTTGCACATGGTGTCAATGCACTAATTGATAGTGATGCCATTGATGTAGTATATTAAATCAAAGCAGGAAAGGAAGACACTAAAAATAGAATAGTAATAAAAACACATTGGTGTTTTATTAGCCAAAATCCTCATTTTTATACAGCCCAAGTTATCTCCCTTCCCACATAGAAGGATAGCAATGTCCTAGGTTGTGCATGAGGTCTCATTACAGAGATGTCAGCTTCAGTTTGAAACATAAACATATTTTATTCATGCATTAGTGCTTATGGTGATCAATGACAGTGTATGTGGTATACTAGAATTTGTTTTTGATCAGTAGAAAAGCAATTATTCATAAACTGAAAACAGAGGCAAAGTTGTGAAAGAAAGGAAAAGAATTATAGGTTTCTTACAGGGAAGGTAATTTTAATATAGACGAGATTGGTCCAAGTTCTGCCATTTGGATTGATAGATTATCTGGCAGAACTATCATTTCAATAATCTCAATGACAGTATAGCACTGGATACTTGGTATAGTATTATAAATTAAATTTACTGCAAATGTTATTGCAGAGAATATGGAAAGAGATCTATTATTTGTGTTTGTGAAAGTTTAGATAGGGAAAAATTTAAGATTCTTTGACAAAACATAACACAAATGATCTATATGATATGGCTATATTGCCAGTTGTCAAAAATCTCACTTTAGCCATTACTTCTTCATCACTATCTTTGAATTATAGTGACATGATTCCACTTGTGAGAGAAAATATTATATTAATCAACTTGAATGTTACCCCTGTAAGGTGGTGCTTTGCAGTGTTTGGCAATGTTGGATACAGTTAACTTTTTAAAGAAATATATCAGCCTTTATTTATTTTGTCAAATTCTGAGAACTTGCAGCAGGTACAGGATAGGAGGTTGCTAGAAACTTCTGCCTGTTGACAATGAGAACTGTAATTATAGCAGATGGAATTCATTGCACTCATGATTACTTCTTTTAACATGTATACATCTCTTAATCAAGTGTTCTTTTATTTGAATCTGAATAGATACATGTCATATAGCTAAATATAATCCATATCTATCTATCTGTCCATCCTCTTATCTATTATCTTACATACTTTCCTTAATCTAAAATAAAAATAACATGTATTTCTCAGGTGTATTGTTGACCATCAGAATATTCACACTACATAATTAGCATTATATCATATCAGTCTTATCTGCTGCTTCCTAAGTTTCATAAGAGCAAGCACCCCAAGCATGTAGAATATGTCTAAAATACTAAGTTTTACTATCTTCTTCTCCACCTCTCATTTGGATGAATTCATTCATACTACCCAACAATAATCTCTTCTGCAAGGTAATGAAACAATGAAAGCTACAATACACTAACATAAATGCTAATGTTGCTATTCATTTTATCTAATTATTTATTTTTAATAAATAAATAAGTAATTCGATGTTGCTATTTAATTTATGCTAACATAAATGGATGACATTGGAGAATATCATGCTAAGTGAAGTATGCCAATCCCAAAAAACCAAAGGCAGAATGTTCTCTCTGATAAGTAAATGCTGATCCATAATGGGGTTGGGGGTGGGGAGAACGGGAACTTTAATTAATTAATAATTAGAAGGGGGAGTGAAGCAGAGGGTCCATGGGGGTAGGAAAGATGGCGGAATGAGAGGAACATCATTACCCTAGGTGCATATGTGGTGCGACTCTACACCATGTACAACCAGAGAAATGAAAACTTGTGGTCCATTTTTGTATAATGAATAGAAAACTTTCTGCTTTTTTTTTTCTGTTATGTATAACTGATTAGAATAAAAATGAAATTAAAGCAGTAAAAGTGCACCTGAAAAACAAAAACAAAAAATAAATAAATGCTAATGTTTACTGAGTACTTTAGACATACCTGACTCTCTTTGAAGAGCTTTAGTTTTCCTAACAACCTTGTAAGTAGACAGTATTGCTGTCCATATATATACATACACAAAAATAAAGATGGTGAGACCCCAAAATTAACAAAGTTACCCCACATAATTTAGTTAGAAAAAAGTAGCCAGTATTATACTACTGAATTTTGCAGGACTAAGGAACAAATAACCACTTTAAGTCTCACAAGTTTTCTAAGCATATGGAGGTAAGGCCATACAATCTTTAGGACTCTTTCCATTATGGTGCTTCTCAGAAATCACAGCATATGCACATAACAGATGCTATTGAATTGTTCTCTAGTAGCTAACATAGCTAGCATTTTAAAATAGTGTTGTATTTAAAGAAATCTTATGGTAGACCTAAAGCTTAGAAATATCTGGATATAATAGAGGAGCCACCAGAGTTTAAGTTTGTCTCAATTAAGTTTTCCCTTTACCATTGTGACATTTTCCCAAATTTCTCATGCGTTTGGAAGAATGCATCAGAAAAACATCAGATTTTGCACATTTTTTATGCACTTACATCAAAGAATCCCACATAAACGCAGTGTTATTCAGGGGGAGAAATCTCATTACTCAGATAAGAAACACCACATTTTCTTACTACACTGATGATCACATAATCTAAAAGGAATTTGGGGAAAATAAATGAGGTATATTTTTATAAAATACATCTCCAAACTCCTAGCCAATCCCACCTCTCCATATTTGTACATACACAAAAGATGCAGGTACCTTTAAAGTAAAGGAGTGATCAATTTGGTGGAAGATCAGAGGACTGGAAAAAGAAAAATCTTGGCACAATGGATCAGTGGGAATTAATGGACATCAGGAAGCAGAGAACAAATCTGTTATGTAGTTATAGAGTTTACAATACCTCATCTACAATCCTCGAGAGTAAGTGACTGTTTGAATTTGCAGTTTTTCAGATTTTAAAATGAAAACATTGAATCCGTGTACAGAAGAGCAGCACGGTGGAGGGTGTGGCATCACTTTCTGATCCAGAGCATTAGTATTTTTACTGTGAATGCACATTTAGACTAAATGGGATGAGAACGTGATGTAAAGTCAAAATTTACTTTCAAATGTGTTGTCTCCAGACTTTTTAACTTCTTAGTTTATCAGGGGTTTATTTGGAATTTTGGATAGATGTTTTTAAATTATTGTTGCAAAGAATTAGTTCTTTTTTTTTTTTTCCTTCCCTTTACTTCTTTTATAATGAGTCATACCACTTTTCCTTCTCTAGGCTCTAATAAAGGGATCCACCCACACATTATTCTCATCATTGAGAGCTTTATAGACTACCATAGTCTTTCCATCTGGTCTTAAACTTTTCAGAAAAATAGACTATCAGTGTAAAAGTAGATAAACAGCTGCCTATATTAAAAAGTGACATTTGAGGGAGGAAGTATATTTTTCAGAGTTGAAATAATAGTTGAATCATAATAAATTGTATATCAAAACTATTTCAAGAATTATAGTCTTATAATCTTTTTTACTTGTTTTTTGCCTCTAGCAGATGATAATTTAATTTTTACATGCTACATGTTTTTAGTAAATGATTACCATAAACAATTTTCCAGTTTTCTAAAGTTTAGTTTAAACATTATATGTGTGTGTGTGTAATATATATATATATATATATATATATATATATATATATATATATATATACACATTTGTCTAACATTATGGAAAACATGAGCAGGACTATAGTGACTAATGTGCAGAGTTTGCAAACTACATATGAATTAGCATCTTCCATTTATCTAGTAAAAATTTTTAAGATAGTGAATGCTTTCTGTTGTTTAACAAAAAAAGTAAAAATACTTCTTTTGACCCTGCCATGCACACTCAACATAGCTCTTGTCTACTTAAACTCTTCAGCCACATGTTCTTTTTTCAATGCCCAAACTACACCGATAAATCAATACAACTAAGGCCTTGTACTTATAAAACTTATAAACTAGTGTAAGAGATGACACTATTTTATTAAATTTTAATTATTAATATTAGTTAATAATTATTAATATCTATAAAAAAGTGAACACACATTAGTTTTCAAGAACACTTATCATTTGTAAAAGGGCACTTTTACAAATAAACAAATTAAATATTATAACTCATATACTCTTCCATTGTGTAACATGTACAGAAATAAAACAGGCATAATTTTTTTTCTTTTCTTTTTTTTTAATACTTCCAGACTACAATGTCTAATTTAAAACGGTGTTTATTTAATAAGCAGGGAAATGGTGGGCTTCTGCCTTGGTTGTATGTTTTCATTGTCTCTATAACACTAGTATATGTTTGATATTTCTTTTAATTCTATTTTTGTGTTGTTATTACCAAAAGCATGTTTGTAGGTTTTTGTTTTTATTCCCTAGTACTGGGAATTGAACTCAGAGGCCCTCTACCACCAAGTTATAACCCCAGCTCTTTCTATTGTGTTTTGGGACAGGGACTCAGTAAGTTGCTGAGGCTGGCTTCAGTTTTTGCTATCCTCTTTCCTTAGCCTCCCAGTCACTGGTTACAGACATGTATCACCACCATGTCCAATTTATTTAAAGGTTTTTAAAAAAAGTATATATATCACATTATGAGATCTATCCTGTTATTTTTTATACACACAATACAATATTGTTAAAACCATAGGCAAAATATTGTAGAACAGATCTCCATAACTTTTTCATCTTGCACAGCTGAAACTTTATACCAAATGAACAACAACTCCCTGTTTCTCCCTCACTTTAGGCCCTGGTAATGAGCTTACTACTCTCTGTTCCATTGAATTTGAATACTTTAAATATCTTATACAAGTGAAATCATGCAACATTTGTCCTTGTAAGACTGGTGTATTTCATTTAGCTTAATGTTTTAATAAAATTAAATCAGAATCCTCCGTTGTGTAACATGTATAGAAATGTAACATGAATTGGGACATTTATCTCAGGTTTATTGCAACATTATTCATAGTAGCCTAGATATGAAAACAACTTAACTGTCCATCAGTAGATGAATCAATAAAGAAAATGTGGTCTGTACAAAGAATAGAATATTTATATTCAGCTTGAAAAAGAAGAAACTCCCGACACAGCAACAACATGGTTGAAGCTAAAGAATTATCTCTTAACTCTGATCAAATTGCACTTTGGGGTATCCAACTAACTCGTGGCTTGTAAAATCTCCCAAAATATCATTGTAAATACATTTCAGTTATCAAATTATGTTCTTTTAGGTACCTGAAAAAACTTAGATGCATAAAGATAAAACAGTGTCGGGGGCTGGAAACATTTGACATCACTACACTGGATGACACTAATTCATAGAGTTGAACATAAAAAATAGATTTTTAATAAAACCCAAAGTTTTCTATCTGGTACTGTTATAATAAGTAGCAAAAACAACTTAATACCAATGATATAATTTAATTTAAAATATCAAGGAAGACCAGTAGTCTATTTGAATTAGAGGATTACAAAGTGACTCTAGAAAATTTTGTTTTGCTTTGAAAACTAAAATATTTAGAAATGAAAAAAATAACACTTGGTATTCTCAAGGGGTCAGTATTTTTAAATTCCTTTTTCTACAATTCCTAACTTGGAATTATTAAGTAGGGCAAGATTATTTTGCTTTTTTTTAATTTAAGAAAAAAATTTCAGAAAATGCCACTAAGTATGAGCTAATAAAATTCATGCAGTTGATAGGCTTTTGATGTCAAATCCTTGCCCTAGACTACCAAAAAGAAGTCTCTGATTCATTAATGTTATGCACCAAGAATGTTATGTATTTCCAAGGTTTTATTTTCATATATAAAACATACAGATTTTTGGAGAAACAAATAAAGCTTGTTATGTCATAGAAGCCTTTGCCATGTGGTAATGTAGAAACTGTCTGAATTAATGAGTACTTTCTAAAGCTGAGGGTAAAGGCTTCATGAATGTTGATTTAAAGTGGTTAGGAGTACACAATCTTTACTTGCATTATTGGCCGGTAAGAAGCAATATATAATTAACAAGATCATTGTTAAATCAACAAGATCCTAGAATCTGACAAAATTGTTATCATAAGTACTCTTTTATGGTGTGTATGAATTTAAAAAGACTAAATTTCCACTTTATTTCTTGGTAAAGTACCTCTGATGTAGGCATGCCTTAATTTAAATTTGCAGCTGTTTTTCTGTTTGCATTGTGCACTCAAATATTCTTTAAATACTGATTCTGTTGGAAAACATAAGAGGCTGTTTATCCTCCAGCTTAGTCCCCAAAGTAGTGTCTTTCTAAAAGCAACATATATTTATTATCTCTTCATTTATTGAGCATTTTGTCTGCATGAGGCATGGTTCTAAAATCTTAAAACAGATTGGATCTGTGCATGATCTGTCCAGCAACTTTTCCTCCCTCAGTTGTCCATTATATAAAACTGGATTTTAAAGAAACAGATTTTCATTTCTTTATGCACATTCTGCCTTTGCCGGCCTGTGCCCTGTGCCTAGTTTTCTCTCTGCCCCTAGATATCTTGTCCTGTCTTGGCACCTCACTCCCCATGAGCATCTGCTGTCCTTGTCGTCTTGCAGATTTAAGTCCAGACATACTTCCTTGCAGAAATCCTTTCCCATCTTCAAACCTCACAGAATTGTACTCTTTTTTTTTTAATTTTTTATTGTTGGTTGTTCAAAACATTACAAATTTCTTGACATATCATATTCCAAACTTTGATTCAAGTGGGTTATGAACTCCCACCTGTACTCTTTTTTTAAATGTTATTTCAGAGTACGTTTATCTTTATTTTTGTAAAGATTTGGTTAATAGACAGCAGGGACCATGCCCTTTTCAGTTCATCCCATCCTATAGGCTTAGTGCTGTGCCCACCACAAACCAAGAGATATGGTAATGATGACAAGAGTGACCAGTGTTGGTCAAAGTGGAAAGACAGAGTACTTCCAAAAGGAAAAATTACTACTTACAGAACTTTCAAAAGCTTCTTTATTTTTTTTTACCTTTAGTGTAGTGTATTATAATTAACATGTTTAACCAGGATATATTTTCATCTTTTTGAAAACTTTAATAAAATTTGAGCAGAAAGTCAGAATTGCACATATTAATTTACATATCAATATCGTTACCTTTCAATAGAATTCATATTTAAAGTCATAAATGACTTGCTACTTTTTAGTTGATTACTCCCACTGTTTTCTAGGAGAGTTCCCAAGTTTTTGAGACATTCTTTTTAAAAAAAAAAAACAAAAAAATCATTTAACTGCGTTTTAAAATGTATAATTTAACTTTTTATTAAGCTTACATCTTTAAGTATTTTATATTTTATATGAATATTTCACATACAGTGATATATGTCATTGTAATTTTCAGTATGTCCCATTTAGTTCATGAAATCCAATTTTGATTATGAAAATATAGCTGTTGAGAATCCAGATCGCTATGCCATGAGTCTTAAATTTATCTTACAGAAAGGATCAGGTTAAAAGTAATATGCGTCTGAACTTGACTTATTCTTCTTCACATAATATCTTCTAATTCCATCCATGTAGTTGTAAATCTCACTCATAAGTGAAAACAACAGTCAATCTCATAGATGTTGAGAGCTGAGTGGTGGTCACCAGAGATAGGAGGGAGGAGACTGGGGAGTCATGTTATTGTTGGATAGAAGGAAGAATGCCTTCTGCTGTCCATGGCATAGAAAGGTGAATATAATTAACAACAATGCGTAGTATATCTTAAAATTGTTGAAAGAGAGGAATTCATATTCACCATGAAGAAATGATAAATGTTTAAGGTGAATGATATGTTTACTCACGGTCATCAACCCTGAGTTGATTACTACCCAGTGTATCAAAGCATGACCTTGTACATGAATCAAACATAACATTGTATCTCATAAATATGTAGAGATGCTCTGTGTTAGTAAACAAGAACAACAGTAACATTTGTGTATACTGAATAAGGGATGTTCAGAAGTTTAAATGCTTTAGGGAACTGATGAAGGATAAAATCGAGAGCAGGCCTCTAGTTTTATCAGTAAGTTACCAGGTAACCTCATAGACAGCAATCTCATGTAGGTGCCCCTAAAAAAAAGCAAGGAAGCTGGTATAGATAGATATGCACATTGAACACGTTGTGGGTGTGAATCTCGGGATTCAAGAATTTGGAAAGCAAGAGCAAGTTGATAACAGGAAGAACTAGAGTCAAGTAGATGATTTTATTTAAAAGATGATAATTAGAAAAAAAATAGAAGGAAAGAGTCATAATTGTGAAGTAAAGTTCTGAAGAAGAGAACTAAGTAGGGATTGGTTGGAGAGTTTCATTTTATCTAGCAAGCATGAGTGATTAGTTCTCAAGGTTTCCATTAAGGTAAACTGGCAAATGTGAGGATATTTATGTGCTAATGTGAGGGCAAAATTCTGTCACACTTAGCTGATCATCCTTCACAACTCTCCAAGAAAGTTTTATTATTACCCTGAAATTCTTTGAATCTCCATTTGCTAATCATTTCCACATATCTTCATGAAGGAAGGACAGGCAAATCAAGATTCTGGGAATAAATGAATGATATATATTAATTTTAGTGTCACAAAAATCTAAAAATTAGCTTATTTAATTTCTATGGGAATTTTTTTTAAAAAGAGCCCATGACAGAAAAGGAAATCTTTGATACTGTTACTTCGCATGTTCCCTTCACATGGAAGATGGGGCAGTAAGAGAAAACCATTGGTTGCTTCTGCTATGGAAAAAGACAAGAGTACAGAGCCTCAAGTATTAGAATCACTCAGTGAAAATGATGATAGAGATAATGTTGCTGGGGGCAGAATGAAAGTAATACATGCAGTAATGACTCTCAGGAGATTAATGGAGGAAAATTCATATTTTTACCCTATGGACATATCTCTTCTCTAATTTGCTTAAGCTGAGTTGTGTCTGAAGATTCCAAGTAAATATAAATCTTCCTACTAGTATTTCAAACAAATTTTCAATTTTTACAATGGGTTCTATATTGAAAACTGTGTGCTTGTTGCAGTAAACACAGTCACATAAATTAATCACAAAAGTAAACAAAGGATATTGCCAAGGGTACTAATACATAAATTGAAACAAATAAGGGAAGAAAAAGTAGAATTCTGCTGCAATGCTGAGTGAGGATAGAAAGTGGTTAGGAGATTAGTTATATCCAGAGAGAGAGGAACGTCTGGGAGACTGTTAGACAGAATATTCTTTCTTCCATACACACATTGAATCACTGTTATGTATTGTCCTAGACTAAACCTGGGCAGTCTAGCAATGGATCAAAGAGATAGAAGACTCCTCATGGGGTATACTATAGGAATACTGGACAGAAATGCATATGGCAGGAAATAGTGTGATCATTTTGAAATCTGTACGCTCTGTATATTGGGAACTTCAGAAATTTCCCTGTATCCTTTTTTAATAACATGGAAAACATTGAACCTCTGGATGTGTTTAACTAGTGTGGATTAAATAATGACATTATATAAATTTATATTGTGTATATATATGTATATATATATATATATATATATATATATATATATAGATAGATAGATATATTAAAGGAAAGGATTAAAATAAATTGAGAGAGAAATGCAGATTTGAAAATAACATATATAGTTTAATTAAATTTTAATAACAGTTATAGAATACATGTGTAAAATATATGGATAGAATATATAGATACATCCTACATATCTGAAATGAATTAGTATAAGCCGTAGAGAACACAATATACTTTGATATGTGTATCACCAATAAAATTTGTGTGCAGTTATGTTTAAGGAAATTTGTGGAAAGATATACCCCAAAATGTTAGCAGAAGATGTTAGCAGCAGATCTGATTTTTTAAAAGAATACATAATCTTTACAAAGTAAAATCATTAAAAAATAAGTCTGTATGTGATTAAAACATTTCTGTCAGTGTATGTAATATTGTATTCATAGTCTGGCCATCAGAACAGTTAGAATTTTCTGTAATTAGTCCATATATGCAAACTACAAAATTTGATTATTACAGTGCTGCTGGGGGTAAGTAATATTGCCACTTAATAGAGTTTGGTGCAAAGAAGAATTCATTACTTTCCATGTAACTTAAGTTCTAACATGTAGTTCTTCGTTATTTACCAAGCACATAATTTTTCAACTTTCACCATAATCACACGTGTATAGTAAAAATAGCAATGCTAGATCTAAAATTTGTTGCAAGGCTATTATAAGGAAGATGTGAGGAAATTCCAAAAGAACTTTGAGTAACTGAGAAGGAACTGGCTATATGAGTTCAAAGTGTTTCTTCTTATATTAGGTGGATTTGAAGGAGGAAAATATGGGTTTGGCATATTTTCTTGAACAATTGTTCAAATGTCTTGGGTTTGGCAAAGTTTAAACTGCATTTTCCCATTCCCTTTTTTCTCGTAATTTACAAAACCATGTATACTTCAAGGGAAATTTAATCCATATGTTCTCATTCATTTGCACTCAACTTGTCATAATGTTGTTCATGAAAGCCCATGTCCAGGAAAGTTTGTGAGAATCTTTTTAATAAGTCCCTGTTTGCTCTGTGTTCAATAAGTCCCTGTTTTCTCTGTGTTCTAAGAAGCTGCATTTTGCCCTTAGTTAGCCAAATGTGAACCCAAAAACCTGAAACTTGAAATTCATGAATTTCAAATGAATTCATACTTGGGCAAATTTTTCTCTCCTATTTTTTTTTTGTGTGATGTATTAGTAAAGCTCACAGTAAAGCTAACGACTAAGTGGCCAAATGATACAGCTTTTGGTGTTTTAAGAGCAGTTCTTATGAATAATTTTAACAGTTTTGTATTTAATAAGTGTGTACCTCCAAGTAAGAATTATGACATCTCCACAGAGAAAATATTATATCTCTGCAAAGACAAATTAAAGAGCAGATGTTAGATTTATGAGAACCTTTGTCAGCTATCATTCTTTGGAGCTGAAAGGCAGCCACCAATAATGAGTCTAACACAAAGGGAGAGAAAACCAAGACTCAAAGAATAACACCTTCTGAAAGTCATAATTGCTTATGCCATACAGGAATTGTGTCTATGCTATCAGACAGGATGAAAGCATATAGCAAGGAGAAATTAAAAGATTTGAAATCTAACTGAATACAGGACACAAGCATTTGAATACTGATGTCAGAACATTTCAAATAATTTAACAATTTTTAAAAAATAAATGGTTAAAAACTATATGTTGTCATTTTTATTACCCAGGGTTTCTAAGTATTCTTCCAGCTACATAATACAAGACTTGTGCATTGTGGTTGAACAATCTGCAGTACCCCAGGTATTTCAAGGACACATTAAGAATGGTAATGTGAAAAGCAGAATGTACTGCACACTGTTAAGGAGATTGAGATGCCATTAAAAACTCCCCAGGAAGAATGAACGAAGGTCCAGCATAAGGCTAAGATTGTGAGAGCTCAAGTTTTAAACCAAACCTAAAATTTCAGCCCACATCCATTTAAATTGATGTTAGACGACCTGTCCCCAGAGAAAATGGATGCCTATATTTGCTGTGCTGTGAACTATTTTAGAGTAGGAATGGTGTATATTCTCCAATGAATGTTTATATGCACATCTGGATATATGCAGAAGACTAATGTAATTAATGGGCTATGTAAAATAAATGACTGTATTTGAAATCCTATTCTTTGATTCTAGCAAATGAGTTTGTGGTTACAAAATTAGGGTCTCAATAAGATATACATACATTCTCTCTCTCTCTCTCTCTCTCTCTCTCTCTCTCTCTCTCTCTCTCTCACACACACACACACACACACACACACTTCATTCCTCAAACCACCAACTTCAGTAATAAGTGAGGAATTTAGACCCTTGGACCAGATTGACATCATTGATTAATTTCTTCTGGACTGTAATGCAAATTTCTGAAGGGGGAAACTTCTGTAGCATAAGAATTATATCCACAATATTGTGGTAATTAGTAATAAAAAGAAATAACATTATTGCATACTTTATGATTTATATAAAAATGAGTCAATTTTATGCATGGAATAATCTCTCACCTAGCAATTAATCTCCAGATAACTTGTTAGTGTAACCCATATTGACTCAATGTATCTATTTTCCTGGCTTTTTTTTTTCTTTTTCTTTTTTGAACACCCACACTGTGTCAAGAATATATTTAGACTTTAGATTGGGAATGGAACAGGATTTGGGGAAAAATCAAGAAATCCCAATTCCACTTCTGGTATCATGTTGGTAACCCATTCTCTGGGAGCATCCATTGAGCTATGTGTGGAACATTAAATGACTAGAAAAATCAACAACTGATTTTGTCTTAGAAGCCAGGGAAGGGCTTCATTAAAATGTTGTTTTAAATTAGAGTGTTGGTTTTATTTCACTCTCCGGGTCTTTAGTTTCATGACAGAGAAACAATGCCTTACTCCTTCAGGTGAGATTGTCAGGAATCAGCCCACCCCACCCCATATGGGCTGTGTTTTGGAGTATGGCTTATTTCTTTCACGTGATTATAAAAAGGGATTGGCTGAAAGAAATGTTCTTCCTCCTGGGCTGGGTACTGGAAAAGAGTTCATAAGTAATATTGAACTAAATTACTCGTCCCTTTCTCTTGTTGAAGACTTAGATATAGAAATATCTTCATTATCCAGATTCCCCAAGTATTCTTGAAATTAAGAACAACTGCACATGAAGTAAGCACTGTTAGAAACCACCTCTGTCCAGTTTTCATTTCTAGAATATTCATACAAATATGTAATCAGGCAAAAAAGTCATGCCTACACTGCCAAGAGCTAATACTTAAGTACATTAATTTCTTCACTTTAAGTATTCAAAAAACTGAAATTATCTACTGCATGTTCTACAATGTACTGGAATTAGCAATACAAAAATAAATTTCCTATAATTAAGTTCCTATCACCTAAACCAAATCCTTTGAATCCCATCAATATTACACATTATTTTCATAGTTTCATACCAATAAATTATGCTGAAAAAATATTTGTTGAATTTTGCTGAAATGTATTTTTTATGCATCTCAAAACATTGTGCCTACTGAGTAGTTGCTTAAACTTCCGGTAAAAATTAAAACATACTTCTTATTTAAGTCTTGAATTTATAGGGTTTGGTTTAAAATATCATGTTAGACAATGAGAATTAATGACTGTGGTATTAATGCATGGTTTTAATACCTATGTAGATCATTCATTAAATCTTTTTGGAACTACTACAATGACCCATGTCCAGATTTCATCTGAAACTGGAGTTACCATTTAAGCATCTGCTCATCCCCCTTTTCTGAATGTAAAAATGTACATTCAACTTAGTAACACTCTGGAAGCAGAAGGTCTATGGTTTCCACATATTGCTTTAACAGTTTAAAATTTAAGTCCCAAATTTACCCATGTTTGAAATCAATTTGAACATACCAATTGTAAAAATCCATCAATAAATTCAATCTGCTTTGGTCGTGGTCTTTGCACAGTGGGTGGGTGGGTTTTCATACACTGCTGTTATGCTTTAGTGGATTGTCTAAAGACAGAGTCTTGCTATTAACTTTGAATGACCAGACTTATGGTAACTTAATCTACACTTAAAAAACATTTAAACTTGGTGTCAGGTTTGTAATTATGCATACATATGGGAAAAAAATTATACCTTCTACACAATTTTTTTCAAGTTCTGTTATTTCTATCTGAGTTATGGGAGTATGACACTGTATTAATATTTATAACTAACAACTTTGGATGGTATTTTATTCTGTCAAAATATGTGTTCTTATTCAAATTTCCTCCTAGTGAAGTATATGGTTATAAATGTAAAGGCCATGTGTTGGGGAGGTGTGGTAAATGAAATTAGTGATGACATAAGTTAGAAAAAAATAAACTAAAGAAAAATTGTCATAAATTCTTTTTTGAAAATCAGGATTGTATATTTCTCTATTCATTAATAAATATAAACCAAACAAATATTATTGACAAGAATTTGGAATTTTTAAAATGTTAATGAAAACAAATACAACTTAATTTTTAAAATATTTCTGTCAGGTATATGAAAATTTTAATAAAAGTGGACAGTTTAAAAATTCACAGAAATAAAGCTAGAAAATGCATCCTGAGCAAAAAAAATCCTACTTAATACCAGACATTAATTCCCTTCTTTTTTTAGCTCATACCTATTTTTGCTATTGCTGTTTGTTTTTATTTTTGTTTTTTATTTGAATGCAGAGAGTACCTGGAAAGGATTGTAGGACTGTAATATTCACTAACATTTCAAGTTGGTACCAGCTAATTACAGAATGGGTATGAAGCGAAATCCGAATTCTGGATTACTGAATGCAGGTATTTCTTTTCGGTGCACTCATATTCCATGTGCCTAGAACAGCGCCTGCAACATAATAGCACCCACTAAATAATTGCTGACTGACAGGTTTCGCACAGTGTTGGGACAAAAAAGATTGACCGTTAGCTATCAGAACATTATGGAAATTTGTTGCCTACTACATAATTTTGAAAATATTCTTTTTAATTCCTTAAATAATCAAAATAAATACAATAATTCTATATAGCAATATTTGTTTCTCTCCTTTTATGGCTTCAGTATTTTCCATTGGCAATAGAAAAACATTCCATGCACAGAAAAGGTCTGTAGCAATGTTAATTGTTTCTGTGTTAATAGTAATTTCTGTGGTGATGGAAGTGTTCTAGAAGCTCTTCTATTGTCATTAGTCTCATGTGATTGTTGAGTTCTTGAAATGTGACTATGAATTTGAGAAATTTTATTTTTAATATAATTTTTAAATTAATTTAAACTTAGATATAAGTTGTCCTATGTGTCTGTGGTTATTATATCACATAGAACAACTCTAGAAAACACTTTCAGAATGATTATTTGACTGTACTGCTTATGTTTCTTGAGTCTAGCACCGTTATTTTCTCTATTCATTTTGCCTTAGTAAATGGAAGCAAGATTTTTTTATAGAAAATATTTATATATAATCTGATGATACTATTTTTTAGAAGAATAGGGTTTTCCTCAGATGCACTGTTTGCCCTCCCTCCCTCCATTTATGTGCTACAAAATTACACTGTTTTAAACACACAGACAGAAATAATAAGTAGAGGGAATCCTAACAGCCATATTCACCACCATTCATATTTTTTTCAAATAAATTCTGAGTATCAAAACATCTGATATTTTTTGTTATCTAAAACCCTCATTTCTTCAACAACAGCCATAATAAATACTTTTTTATATCATTCCCTCCCATCTTTGGAAAAAATGGAAATGTTGGCTGTAGCAAAAAGCATCCCAAAAGTTTTTAAAAATGAAGATATGGCAGGCTTTGATTTTTAATGTTTTATAAACCCTATTACGCTACATTTTTATTCTGTTCTACGAGAAACTTAATGACTGGAACTGCTCCAGATAAAATAATCACATTTTTAAGGCAAAAGAAAACCATTTTTATAGTGGCACAGAACTTGTTTTAAAGAAAAAACAAGTTTTTCATTGGGTAGATTTAATTGTTACTAGCTACAACATATAGAATGCATTGTTGAACATTATTGGCTAGTTTCTCCTATAGTTTCATTCACTGGATGGTGAGGATATCATCTTGGACAGAGAAGCTTAAACACTTTTACAACTATGGGTACAATGCACTGCCAAGAACACTTGGGTATCTTTCTGCTTTTATTAGCCTGGCTTCTCTAACAAGTCCCCATAAATTCTGTGCCTTACCAGGGCCACAAAGAACTGGGAAATACATTACTTTCAGGGACCCTGTATCTTTATGTAGGCTTTCATAGAGCAGCTGGACAGTGATTCTTCCACCAGGCCCACAGTGTAATACTAGGAGAGAAGATATTATAAAGAGTCAATTTACTATTCAGTTTATAGCTGTCAGTAAATTGGACCTATTTTCTAGGGATAAAACCGATTACTTTGAAAGCCAAATAAGGACTTTTGCCCCTGTGTGTTGGTGTATGTGGGATTTCTTTGTATTTTGTAGAGATTTGTGGTTGCTTCTTTTGCAAGTAGTATTTGTTATATATACTTTCATGCTGGGTTTTTCCCTATTTTTTTGAATATGACACGTTAATAACAGCTAGTCCTGGACGGCTTGTTCACCCACTGTTTTGATTAATGTAGCAATAGCAGTATATAATTCTAACATAGAAGGCCAAGTTTAATGAAAATCTGTCTAGTATTCTTGCTTAAAAAAAAGACTTTGCAAGTATTTCCAAATATAATTTTTAGGAGTTTTCTTTCTTTTTTTTTTTTTTTTGGAAATTACAGGATTCTTTTTATTACCAAATTCGGTACATGCATTGATTCATGGTTATTTCTTAAACAAGCAAATAAATTTGAATTACAGATGCCAAAATCCTTTGGTAGTGAGGTTAGAGTCAGAGAGTGGAGGTATAAGAAGGGGAAAGGAAAAGGAGAGGAAGGGGAGAAACACATATTTCAGGCTTGTACATTCTGTTTGCTTCATAGACCATATTTTATAATATTGAGCTCCCTTTTAAAAATACAATAGCAGGGCTGGGGTATAGCTCAGTGGTAGAGTGCCTGCTTAGCATTTGCAAGACTCTTCAGCGCCCCCAAATATGGTGTTTACTATCTTAAAGATCTGAATGAGTCTTAGCTTATTTTATTCTTATGCCCCAGGGATTCAAAAAATATAAATTTTATCCAAAAACTGAGAATAGCCTATTAACTGTCTATAGCCTCAGATTAGAAATGAACATTAACAAGATAATATTCACAATTTTTTATTCTCTCAGCTCCCCTAAAGACTCATCAGGAGTGTCATACATCTTGTATTTCCAGCACACATAAGAAAAGTCCCAAGGTTGCTCATGTTTCTCCTGTCCTGCCTGCTGAGAAGGGATCAGGATGGCTCTGTGCCTTCTCTCACCTGGGAGAAATTTCATTCATTTTACTCTGAAATGATAAGAAAGACCCAGGCAGCAAATGCACCAGCATTTTTCTTAACATTATTGGGAGAATCCAGATTTGATTTTCTACTCTAGGAGAAATTAGCTCCCTGGTGACATTATGGAGAAATCTTTATGAAAACAAATAAAATAAGAAATAAATATTTGGAAATTATTTTCCTATGTGTACATCCACTGCCTTTTCACTTGCCTTGAAAGGTCCCTAAGAAACCTGCAAACAGAAAAAGAATTAGTAGGGTACAAGGTATTTATAGCCAACATTTTACACTTGATAATTGTATAGACAGAAAAATATTAAGGAAAATAGGAAAAAGATAAATCTCCTGAAAAATGTAAGTAGGCAGGAATAAGAAAAAGAATACACTGGCTTTCTATGTAGTTTGAGGGAAAGAACAATATCTGATAGTGTTGAAATGATATGGGGTTTATTTGGCAAGTAAATTGACAATATTCTATCAACTCCATCTATTTTAGGAAGAGAGAGTCCTAGAGAGAAACTTCAGGTGATGGAGTTTGAACATGATGACAGGAGACATGCACAATGAGTGTTAAATACCAACCATAAAGCTCTGTTTTTTATCTCCTCTATAGGCTGACAATAGCCTTGCTTCCTCAGTAGCCACTCTTTATTTCCTCTTCTTCTTCCTTCCCCTTTTCTCTGGTTTTGTCTCTCCTAGGCCACCTGAAGACCACAAACTGAGCCTCAGTGGAAGCACTTATATGCCCATTAATTTTCTGGGCAGTTAAGGGGATGTTGCATGACCTTGGCTTAGGAATGCTCTCATTACAATTTCTCCAGCAGGAGAGAGGGTGCTTTATGTACTTTGTCCAGGGATATTCTCTTCACTACTCATCTTCACCCTCAACAACATCAAATATTAAGCGAATATTTTTTTCATATGTTTGTTGATCAATTGTATTTTTTCTTCTGTGAAGTGTCTGATCAGTTCCCTAATCCATTTCTTGATTGGATTATTTGGTTTTCTGGTGTTGTGTTTTTTGAGTTCTTTATATATCCTGGAGATTAGTGCTGTAGATGAGGTACTGCAGTAAAGATTTTCTCCCATTCTGTAGGCTCTCTGTTGATCTTATTGTTTCCTTTGCTGAGAAGATGCTTTCTAGTTTGAATCTCTCCCATTGATTGAGAAATGCAAATAAAAACTACCCTAAGGTTTCATCTCACTCCAGTCAGAATGACAATCATCAAGAATATAAGCAACAAGAAGTGTTGGCGAGAATGTGTGATAAAAGGTACACTCATACATTGTTGGTGGAACTGCAAATTGGTGCAACCGCTCTAGAAAGCAGTATGGAGATTCCTGAGAAAAATTGGAATGGAACCACCATTTGATTCAGTTATCCCACTCCTCAGTTTATACCCAAAGGACTTAAGAACAACATAACTGATTAGTTATACCACAATAGAATGCATTTTGACACATTGTACACAAATGGAGTGAAAACTTAAGTATAACTACAGTGGTGCAGCTACATCAACGTTTACAGCAGCTCAATTCACAATATGGAACCAACCTATGTGATCTTCAAGAAATGAATGTGGTACATATACACAAAGGAATATTACTCAACCTTAAAGAAGAAGGATTAAGGGCACTTGGAGGTAAATAGATGGAGCTGGAGAATATCATGCTAAGCAAAATGAGCCAATCTAAAAAAACAAAGGCTGAATGATTTTTTTTTTGATATGCAGAAGCTAATTCACAATAAGGGGGAGTGTAGAAAAATAGAAGTACTTTGGATTCTGCAGAGGAGAGTGAAAGGAGGGGAGGGGTATGGGAATGGGAAGGACAGTGGAATGAGATGGACATTATTACCCAATATACACATATGATTACACTACCCTTGTGACTCTACACCATGTTCAGCAAGAGGAAAGAGAAGTTTTATTCCATTTGTGTATAATGTGTCAAAATGCATTCTACTGTTATGTATAATTAATTAGAGCAATTTAAAATATTTAAAATTTGTTTAAAAACATAGTAACTTAAACTAAACTTAAACTTTAAAAAATTAAGTGAAACAAAAATGTTGTGACAACATTTTTGTATATATATTAATTTACATATACACATTTACATATTAAATACTTCTTTATAACAATAATATGCTTCTATTTCATAACAAAATAATATGAAACTCATGATATAAATTTAGATAAAATATATCTTAAAATACAAGTAACAAAATAGTACTTATAATACAAAAACATAAAAGGAAATTATCTTGTAAGGTTTACATTGTAATATAAAATAATATATTCTTATTTATAATTTATGAATCTTACCATTATTAGTGCAAAACAGAATTATCTTTAAATTTATAACATTTTAAATACTTATAATAAATGTCAGGACCAGATATAGGATATTTTCTTTATATTTTAGCTATATTTGAACAATTACTGTTTTAAATAAACTTTGGAATAATATTTGCCAAAGTGACCTAACAACATTTTAAATCATCATTTGTAAATTATTTGAAGAGTATTAATATTGTTGTTACATTTAGTCTTCCTGTCCAATAACAAGACTGTCTTCCATTTTGTTTATCTTTTTGTTTCTTCAGGGAAGTTTTTGAATATTCAACGATTCTTAAAAATTTTTTCTTACTGAAATATTTCCTATTAGTGATACAATTTATTTATTTCAGCATGAGGGCTTGTTTCATATGGATTACTAAATAGCATATGAAAAAACTATTAACCTTTACATGATTTCTAACTATCCATTTTGAAATATTTACTATTGATACTAGTAACTTTTACTTGATTCTCAGGTTTTGGCAATGAATCAAATTACCTAAACACAATGATTATATTCCTTTTCATATTTTATAATAGCTATCATTTACAATGTTGTTAAGTAATAGTGGTAATAAGAACAGCATTGTCTTTCTCATGACTTAAAAATATTCAAATGTTCCAGTAATAAATGTTACATATTGTATGTTATTGAAATATTATTTCTTGATGTTAAAAATATAGTCTATATTCATTTTATCAACTGTAATCAGAGAACAGATATTAAATATTTTTAGGCTCCTTTGAGGATAAATCCTTAGAAAACCAAATATGAATTATTGATTTACTTGATGTTACTGATGAAAATTATTGAAAATATTTAGGTTTCAAATAAATCTGCTAATACCGTGAATCATATGAAGTATTGCTCATAGAAGAATCTCACAGAGAAATCAAGTGCTTCTTTGTGACTAGTATCTCCACATTCCCCCATTTTCTAGCCTCTAGCATCCACCATTAGACTCAAAGTGAGAACATATAGCACATTTCTTTCTTTGCCTGGCTTATTTTGTTTAACACACTGTCCTTAAGTTGTTTCAATGGCAGAATTCCCTATTCATATTTTCCAAATCTGAATAGTATTCCAGTGCAAAGTAGTAGCTAGACAGAAAAATATGATAAATATTAAAGGTGCTAATTAGCTTGATTCAATAATTTCACATTATAGACATATACCATAACACAATTTTGTGTCTATAATTACATATTAATATAATTGGTCAAATAAAATAAAATCAGGTGCTGCAGTTAAAAATATCTATGTTACAACTATTGAACAGATCTCTTTATATAAAGTCACTGTTGATACCACCCGTGACAACATAATACCCATGTACTGATACACAAGGGTAGGTCATGGGGACCTCTCTATTATATATCAATGTAGCTCTTTGGAGGTTAGTGACCTTTGTCTCTGCAATTCCTTCAGCCTTCTTAATTGATTTGGAGTATTTTTTATGGCTTGTACTTAAATGTAAAGCTTTCCCAAATATACCTGCCAAATTGAGCAAATATGTGTAAACACAGTTATTAATAAGATGAAAACAGAAAGGAGATATGTACTTAATTTTATGCTTACACATTAAACTATCTTTGCGTTCCTTTAGTATATTCCACTTGGCCATGATAAGATGTTATTTTTTATTATAATGTTACTAACATTTTCTGGTGTAATAGTTGATATTTGGGCATTTCTATTCATTAGTAATGTAGATCTATAGGCAGATATAGAGCACACTGTCTGTATGTGACATCTCTTGTATCAAGAGAGGAGTTTCTATGTAGGCAACACAATGAGCAGCCAGCCTGTGGTTGTGCTGTCTTTATCTTCTGTCATACTGGGGCAGGGAGCATGTTCTTCCTCTGTAGCCACAGCCAATGTCTCTGCAAAATAGGATTAATAAGGCCTGGCCATATCTATTACTTTCAGACTCATTTCTATGAGATTGCTACATCTGAGAGCTTGCCATTGAGTGAACAGATTTTCTCAGACCTTCCTAGTCTTGAGGATTTTTCTCCTCAATTCTTCTCCCTGTCACTCTACTCCACCATTAAAATACTTAGTTTCCTTGTCTGCAGGATTTCCCTGTTTCTTCCTGCTCCCTTGTTCCGATCTCTCACTGATGTTCCCTCAGTTAACATCTTCCACTTATTGGAATATACTTCACAGAAACCTCAAGCTGAAAGAGTCTATAAGTTTCTTTACTTTCTCCATTGTTAAGATTATTTTAATGTTATATTGGCTTCACTATACAGATTTGGTAGCTTTCCCTATTTCCAAGGTTCTTGAAAATTTTCCATAGCATGAGAATCATACAATTTTTAGGTTTTGAAAAGACAAATACATTAAGACCTTTGGGGTTTATTAGTCTTGTTGATTCTTTTGGGATAATTTGAAGTGTTTTTTTTTCTTTGTAGTATCATATAGTTTTGAAGTAACTCTTTTAGAGCAATTTTGAAGTGTACATTTGGATAGGAAACCACTAGTTTTCTCAGGATTGTTCACACATTATTTTACCAACTAATTTATGATTTTCAGTGTATCTGTATTTACATTAATCTTATTTCCAATCTTATATGTATTCAGGTTTGTTTTCTTGATTTAAGTTGCCATATGAATGAATTTTAATACCTAATTTTAATTTTTGCCTTTGAATTAACTTTTCCGTTTTTTTATAGATCTCTGTACATATATGGCATGATGGTTAATCTTAACTGTCAATTTGAGTGGAGTAAGAGATGCCTAAATTTAGGAGACTTCTGGATATGTCATGAGATTATTTCTAGCAATGCTTGTTACATGTGACAGCAAGGGTGACACCCACCCTAAATATGGACAGCACAGTCCAATAGGTTTGGGACCTGGATGGAACAAAAACATGGAAGTATAAGGAAGTGGCAGCAGTCACAAGTTCCAATCTTTTTAAGTGGGTGCTTACATTGCTGTGGCCATCACCTAAAGATATTGAACTATAGCTCCTTCACTTTTCCAAGGCAGACTCTGACAGGGGACTTCTCAGGGAGTACGCATGCCTTTGGTCCCAGACTGGGGCTACATCATGGGTCCCTCTTGTTCTGAGGCTCTAGCTGTTTGGATTGGGATTCCAGCTCTCCAGCCTGCAGACAGTTCTGGAACTTTCCTACTTCTGGTCAGGTAATCCAATCTAATATATCCTTTATAATAACTATCCTGTTGGTTCTGTTCTTATAGAGTCCTCTATAAAACCTTGACTAATACATATATTTTTTCATATACACATATATATAATATGCATATGTGTGTGATACATATGCATGCATATACACACATGTATGTGTGTGTGTATTAATTTCTGTCCTGATAGGTAAAGCTGTGAGATAATATGAATTCTCATTTTTATGTCAGAGCTAAATTAAGCAAAGATTTCCCTTTTTAAATAGTGGAATAACCAAAACCAGATGGATGAATCCATCCAGGAGGAGCTCTGTCTCTGTTAGTGAGAGAACAAAGAATAGAAAGGAAACTCAAAGATACAAGGATTCAGACAGTTAACAAGCAAGGAACATGAGCTTCTGAGCATTTATTATCAACAATAGCCATTATTCTCCCAGATTTTTTCAGTAGTAAACACAGCAAAAGTCATTCAGGTTATGTTAAAATTTTTACTTGTTAGTTCATATATGACTAATAACATAATTTAAAGTCTTCATTATCATGATCTCAAATGTATTCAATTGATGTAGCCCATTCTGGAAATAAGCATTCTTTCACTTACTCATGATATCAAATGATAAATTGTTTTATTTATCACGTGCTTTCTAAATGGTAAAATCTATATAACTTGCATGGTTGTGTGGGAGGACTTCAGAAATCTAAATGCTATGAACTGGAAAATGTATTGTGCTTATCTGAAAGAATTCTATAATCAAACATAATACATGTTTAATGCTACAATAATTTTATTATACATGAATTTATTTCTTTTGTGTTTAGTTCCACAAATAGGCTTACTTTTTAAAATGCAATTTCTGTAAAAATATAAGTGAAATAACAAATGCGACATTCATCTCATAAAGACATTTCATACTGTCGCTACTTAAATATATATATCAAAAAAGTAGGAATAGCCATAATTATCCCAGAGCAACAGCTCGCTTTTAACTGGCCTGTACATTCAAGCTGATGGCGACTGATGTTACAGACTGAATTGCACTGCAAGCATCTTTTGAGTCTTCTTGGTCTCCTTAATGCTACTTTTCTTTCACTTAACTCTTCTTTTTTTCTGTGCATTTTAATCCATTTTCACTTTGTTCAAGCAGCTCTCTCTCTCTTTTTTTTTAAGAAAAATATAAATCAAAAAGTTTGTTCTTAATTTTTGTTCTTGGTTAGTATGTATTTTTTCCAGTATCCCTGAAAAAATAAAATAGATATTAAGTTAGATTTACATTTTTATATTTTGAAATATTTTCCACAATATCATTCTTGCAGATATTATTTAATGAATACTAATTATGTTCTGGGTAAATGCTAGGTATTTTTATAGCATGGCAATTCTCTGAGTTTGGAGGCTTTTGAGCAAATAGATGGAATCTCAGTTGCTTACCCTTTTCTGTGACCTAGGCCAGTCCTTCAAAATCATCAAAGTTTGCTTTTTAAGTATATAAAAGAAAGATTATAGTCACAAATTTCTTATAGATTTGTCTTTCAAATTTAAATTAAGGTAGAGCACTTAGCATTTGCTATATTGGAGTCAAGTTCCAATGAGTTTTACTTATCGTTATAAATAGTTCTATTTTTCAGAGGAAGAAATAGATTAATAAGTGCTGATTAATTTATCAAAGGTTACAAACATCTGATTAGAGATATCATCAGGGTATGAATCTCTTTCAACCATGAGTTAAAAGGCAACCTCTCTCTTTAAATCCCAATAGTAATTTCTCCATGAGCAGCATAAGCAGCATAACTTATCTGAAAGTTAGGTATGTTCCATCTGTAGTATAAAATCTTGAAAGGTGAGTTTCCATTACAAAAGGGTTTATTGAAATTTGCAACTGTTTTTGGTTCTTTAAACACAGGAATCATTCAGTTCATGTGTCTGAAAAATGGTATGAACATTGTACCAGATGAAGGGAAGATATTGTAAGATAAGGAGAAACATTCAATAGATTTGGGTATTGCAAACCTTACAGGTTAGTTTAGGGATAATAACTTCAAGTGGTAGGCACAGGAGTACATTGAAGTGAGTTTAGTCATCTAGGAGAGGTGAAGGATTGTGAACTAAGAGTATACACAATTCTTTCAACAAGCACTATGGCAAGTTGGAGAGATTGGCCAGGGAAAAACATGTCTGTTATCGGTAACAATCTCAGAATAGAACATGTGCACCTTCTTATCCACAAAACAACAGACCTGTGGCTGTTGCTATAGACAAGTGATTCTTTATGGCCTGCATAAAGGATAAAGAGAAAGAGATTTTGTTTTTCCCTTCAGAGTTAAAATAATAAACTGTCAATGCACTCTTAACTCTAAAGGTGAGAATTAAGAATTGCATTGGAGGCTTAACCAATGCAAGACTTCCACAAATATGGCTTAATTTCTTATTTATTTTTATAATTAACTTTTGTCATGTTAGTAAAAATAGAAAATATTTTTTAACACAACTCATAATCAAATGAAAAATTTATTATTAAATTGAATGGCATTATTCTTCCTCACTGAAAACATGATGATATTTAGGGGGTTTAGTGAAAATATGCTGAAATGTATAGCCAGTAATATATATTTCAAAATCTGGAATAAAGAATTTGAGTTAAATCTGTTTTCATGCAATAGCTGTTCACTTACAGAGTGTGTATTTTATTCTTGCAAAGAGTAATACAGTTTAGATAGTAATGCCAGAAGAACTGAGGAACAGAGATTTAACAACCAGCAAAAAAGAGAAATCTTGATCGAATAACAACACAGAAGCTATGTGTATTATTCATAGTGTCTGTTTGGAAAATAACTTGGTGCTGTGGAGAGGTGGGCATGAATTTGTCAATGTGCTTCTTCTTCATTCTTATGATAACAAGCTGTTTAAATTTTTTATTAATGTGGTTTTGTTTCATCTCTAGTACCAGAGTCATTTTCAGTACAAAAAAGGCATGATTCTTTTGCAACATCCCACTAATTATGGCTACTTACATGGTTGTCAATTGGTTAGAAATATATTCCTCAGTGGTCCTTGGAATGCACTGTAAACTTCTTTTGGGTAGAGTCCCATAGAATCATTCAGTGGTTTCATTGTGATTACAGTATACTGGACTAAACCCTAAATAGTGAACTATAAGTCAATAAATTGGGGAAAAAAATGTCCATTTCTTCTATTACCAACTCCTTGATAATATTATGTTTTGTTTAAGTAAATAGTTCTAAGTGACTTAGAATCACATGTACCCTGTATCAGACTATGTAAGATAATATATAATTTTCCGTATTTCATGAATTTACTTTTTAAACCCCATTTCCATGAGAAGAAAGAAATATTCCAATTCTCAATAGAATCTCTCCACTTTTTGTCAGGTGATTACTCAAGGGTTTCCCACTTCTTCTGTCCTTCAAGCTGTTGTCAACATATGAGGAAGGCCTGGCATCCTCCAGGTACAGGTGGACTAGGTCTTTACCTAGTTTTCCAAGGACCCTTATGCTTGTCCTGGTCAACTGGATTTTTGTTGTTTATCCTGCCCTTAATTTGGTTCTCCTTGGCACTGTCAGTGTTTTGAGGTTGGCTGCAGTATTCAGTACTTCTTTTGTTTTGCTTCCCTTTGGTCTTTCTCATGGGGATCCAGTGCCATAGGTTCTTCAAGGTACTTGGCCATAGAATCTGAACCAGCACTTGTGAACTTTTTATGATGTCATCATCATGAGAAATGGAAGACTGACTCAAGCTCCATACGTGAGCACCTTTCTAAGCCATTTCTGTTCCTCAGCAAAAGTTCTATGCTGGAAACACTGAAAGTTCTTTTAGGTTACAGCTAGGATTACCATATTGGGATAATTTCATCGCCATTCCTAACAGGTTCTCTCCAATATGGGGAAAAAAAAAAAAAAAAAAAACTTCAGACTTTTTGGATTTGTCTCTGAATATTCTCTCGTTATATAGATTTTGATTTTTTTGTTGTTGGATTTTTGTTTTCAGTTATATCTCAAAATATATGTCCAGGCCCCTCATATTTAACAACAACAACAAAAAAGAAAATTTAAGTGAATGAAATACATCTACTATTTTCCCTAATATGGATATTATCATAAATACAGAATTAATCAATGAGCTATGCCTATATTTGTGAGAGGGAAAGATGATATGTTTTGGGGTATAATGTTTAAGATGTATTGATTATGAAATTTTTTTATGATAACTATTCAAAGCCAAGATTTACCTAATGAAAAATATTATTATCTTTTCAAGCTATCCTCACATGGCATGCAAGCATATTGTCATCATAAGTTTGGGATCTTAGACTTAGCAAAGTTATATGATTGAGTAGAAAACTGTTACAAAGATATGAACATATTTTCTCTCATAGACAATATAACTCCAGAGCTGGGGCTGGGGCTCAGCGGTAGTGTACTTGCCTGTCATGTGTGAGGCACTGGGTTCAATTCTCAGCACAACATATAAATAAATAAAATAAAGGTCTATCAACAACTATTAAATTTTTTTTAAAAAAGAAAAAGAAAATATAACTCCAAATATAGTTCATTGCCTTTCAGCTTTCATAAGTTTCTTTCACTATTCTCATGACTAACCAACTACAAAAAAACTCCATTTTTGAGTTTTCATGAATATTTTCCTGCTTTTCGTACATTAACTAGTTCAACAAACATATTACACATATTTGATTTATGTTTGAAAAGGCCATTTGTTTACAATATGAAATATGAAGTAAGAAGGCAGAGAGCATCTCTTGTTTGACCTCAGCTAGGAATGTGTGCATGCAGCAAGCCATATTTTTGATATTGCATGACATGGAAGCACCAAGAGTATTAATTTTGGTAGTTATTCACAAACTTCAGCAAATCGGTAAATTCAGAAATACAGAATTCACAAATAAAGAGGTTTGGCTGTATTTACATACACATGTCAACTAAAAACTATTACCTTTAATAAAACTATTACTTTTTTACTGAAAGGTATAAAGCCAAATAACAAAAAAAAAATTACATCCTGTTCATAAATTATATGTCTTCTGCAAAAAAAAAAAAAAAGTAAAAAGGCTTAAAAGAAGTAAATATCTTAGGATAAATTATTACTCTTTAATAATATTCAAAGTTATCTTTTTGTATATTTAAGCAAGTGATAAAACATACCTACGTATAAGATAATTTTTTTTTAAATGAATGCTTTGACTCATGTTGTCAACATTATTATCAAATTAAGTAAGCTTAGGTGTGTTGGTATAAAATAGCAGATGGAAATTCTTTGGATTTTTGGTACTCAGCATCAAGGAAATTTGCTTTTTCTCCCTTTGTATTAATGGTGAAGCCAGAATTAGACCGGCAGTCAGTATAGATAGGTAAATTGAGTCAGGTGAGATCTAGGAAGCCAATTTGAGTCTGGGAAGTTGGATACTGCCTCCTGAGGGATTGAAATGTTAATTCTTTCAGAGCCCTTCCTTCACCCTTATCAAGAACCTGCCCCTGCTCCAACCTGTTGCAAAGGTAACTGGTCCCAGGAATTGCCCCTCGCTTAACAGGGAGTTATAAAGTTATTAATTAATGTGTCCTGGGCTGTTCCATCCTGCCCTTCCCCCTTCAGCCATCCATTTGCCACCTTTTGGCCACTTCATGAGCATTTCCTGGCCCTGGTCAAGTACACAGGAAGGAGAGAGATAAGGGGAAGAGAGCAGGAGGACAAAGGAAGCCTAGGACATATAAAAAAGGCAGAATGCCTTGCTTCTTGGGGTACCAGGATACCAGATATGGCCCCCTTCTCCCTCCCAGGAGAAGTCTATGTTACCTCTTTTTAAATAAACCCTGCTTTATATGCTTTCCTCTGTGTGCTTCTCTAATGTTATACTTCAACATGTGAGGAAGCAGGAATAATCACCAATAACCTATGGTACCAATGGTATGGATTTTGCTGTATACAAACAGGCTAAGATTTTTCTACAATTAGGAAGAGCTTAAAAACTCATCCCAAGTTGGAAAGATACACAAATAATGCATCAGATAGCATGTTTGCTCTTCCTTTGAATATAAAGTAAAATCCTTACATAATAATATTTAGCTAAGACTGTGTCCTCTAGAACATAGCACATCATTTAGTTTCAAAATTTTGTATTTATTTTTGAAGTATTTTTGAGTTGGAAACACCCCCGAAAACTAACAGGGATTCAATACAGGTGTTTTTAATACCAGTAGATTTTGAAGGGAGTTTTCCCAGCCCACAATATCCTTGACCACCCAAGATAACTACATAACTAGTTAGTTAGTTAGACCTGACCCCTTACCATACTGCATAGGGAGTTCCTCATAACACTTTTTTGAATGAGCAACCAGAGTGTTATATAGAGACTAAATTAAAAAATGAAAAGAAGACAAGTAACAATTAGTCTAGCAAGGAGGAAATATATTTTTTCTTTTGCTCATTGCTGAGCCATATCCTAAAAGTGTGCTAAGCCTAGTGAAATTGAAATATGCCCTTGGAGACCATAGAACTCTTGATGAGAGGCAGTGGAGTTACCCACGTGTGAAGTTTTGAGGAATTTTTCAGATTTTATAGTTTCCCATAGAAAACAATAAAGTTCTTATTAAAGCCCAAATGGTTAGATGGAAAGCAGGCAAGTGCTGCTTCTTTGTTCTCAAAGTGGCTGTGCTAAGTGCAGGGCCATTAAAGGAGGTCTGTGGGTCCCCGGAAATCCCTCAGGAATGATGACTCCTGTGCAGGTTTCTCTCTCCAGATACTTTATTTCTCACCCCAGTGCAGAACAGAAAAGAATTCAGCATGCACAGTGGAATTCCTTGCTTTCCAGAAACCCTCCCTGAGTTTGTTTCACAATTAGAAATACAAAGAGAAATAGAATATAGCAGCTCTTTATTTAAGTGCCTTGACATTTAGTTCTTCCATTTCCTTAGATATGGTTTGACCATAAGTGAGATAAAAAGAAAGCAACACAATGTGTTAGGATCATCAGTATATACTTTTTTGAGCTAAAACACTTCCTTTATCACCAAACAAAAATACATATTTCTCGATTCCAATTTTATGCTACTACTGTTGCATCCTATATTACTCAGAATTTTATATAGAGATTTGTATACATTTGTATATCTGGTTTCTCTCCTCTTGGGCTTTTTAATATAAACTGAAACAGGAGAGGGAGAGTGACAGAGAGATAAAGAGAAAGTGTGCAACAAAGAAAGTCCAAAGAAATCTGCTCATCAGTACTGAGTGCTGGATAGGAAGATCAAATTTTCTCTTTTTAAATATAAACACTTAACTGTGACATTTTCTTGTCTTTGAGGAAAAGATACTCTGTAGGGGCCCTCCCTCCCTCTAATGTTCTCATTTCCTGCTTCCCTCTGTATTCTTTCTCCATCCTTACTTCTTTGTATCTTGGGGATTGGGTGTTTGGCAAATATTTATAAATGGAATGTAATAATCTAGCTTTAGAAGAAAAAGAACAAAATTTTCATTAGTTTTAATAGTCCACATAGAATAAAGTGAGATTTTGGTTTGGACATCCACAGGGGTTAGCTGAAAGTGAGAGGTTGAGGTGCCAGGAAGAGGAGCCCCTCTTACTAGATTGAGAGATGCCCTAGAGGGAGAACTTGAGTAGGGTTCAGTTAGTCAGCAAGGGCTATTGGGGGGCCCAGAAGCCTAAGCCTATGGGATCACCCCTCCTAGATAGATGGTGAAAGGAGGCTCTTCTGGGGGGGGGATGGAAAAAAAATATATATATATATAGTTTCTCTCAGGACTAAGCTGACTGTCAGGGAAGAGCTTTGACTCTCCTGGGGTGTCTTTGTTTTACCACCTCATACTTTCATTCATGAGGTTGCCCTTGTACTATACTCAGAACAACAGCAAAATTAATCTGAGCAGATGAAACCATGCAGAATCCACTGTTGAGTAATGGAAGCTACACTTTAATGTTGAAGCAACAAGATAAACTACAGAGACAGCCTTGGCATCTCTCATATCAGTGTAAGAAAGAGACTTTGAAGATGGAATTATTAATTTGAAAATATTCAGCTTCACTTCACCTCTATGATGTCATGGGAATGGATTTTAAATAGGACCATGCTACAGGAATAAATTAATGTTATTAGAGTCACCCAGCATGAAACATTTATCTGCCATGAGTAGGTAAAAAGTGAGACTGGCCACTAACTCAAATGTTTCCAAAAGGAAATTCTTAAGCCATTAAAAATAATTATGTTTCTGCTTCCTCATGTTACTACAACATTCTTGGATTATCTTCATGTCTCTTATGTTCAAAAGATATAACCACACACTTCAGACAGAGGAACAGGGCCATTCATCCTCTATAAGTTGTGGGGAATATATTTAAGTATATAGAGCAGACCCAGAATAAGGGCATTTGGGTTTTCTTCACAATTCTACCACCAATTATGGAGATACATGCAATTTTGAAGTTTCTTTCCTTGAGAGTAAAATAAGGAGATACACCAAAAGTCTTTATACATTTTAGGTATCATCTAATTCATAAAATGCCTTTAGAGATCTTTTAAATTGCTCACTAAAAAAAAAAAAAAAAAAAAAAAAAAAAAAAAAAAGGTTTGAACTCCAAACTCTATAATTGTTTTCTCTTACTTGAATATACATTTTCTTGTTCTGGACACACTGTTCTTTTGATAAAATTTTACTTTCTTATTTTTATAAATATTTTCTCACTAATTGCTGAAATATGGGTATTTTCCTCATTCCAGTATTAACTGTGAGGAAACTATAATTGAGGCAGAATGTTACTCTTTTGGGTTAAATAGTGTCCCCCAAAGAGATATGTTGAAATGCTCACACCTGGTATCTGTGAAGTTAACCATATTTGAAAATAGAGTCTCTGAAAATGTGATTACTCTGTGGTCATTACCAGACTTGGGTGGGCTTTGATCTAATGCCACTGGCTTCCTTATTAGAAGAGACACAGACAAGTGGGCCTAAGCGCATGCACACACACATGCACACACACACTCACACTCATACACACAATGAGACAGAGACTGGAGTGATGAGCCCACAAATAATGGGGCACAAACATTTCCAGCACCTACAAGGATGACCTCGGAAGGAGGTATTGAAACCAAATCTGCCTCCGAGCCTCTGAGAGCAACTGACACTCTCAACACATTGATTTCAAATTTACAGGTGCCAGGCTGTGAGAAAATAAATTTATCTTGTTTTAAAACTACCCAGTTCGTGGTACTTTATTTAAGCAGCCCTAAAAAACTAATGCAGATATCAAACCAACTGCACAAGGTACAGGTGGAATTTCCCCTGGTAACACTAGTGAGAGAGCATATATTTTTTTGTAACTTCATAAATAATTCTAGTTCTGAGCATAAAGAAGGCACTGAGTCATATTTATCAAGTATACAGATTAAACCATTTTGTATACTTCATATTAAATTGGAAAAAAAAACTCTGAGTCATATAGTCTTTTTTTTTAATTTTTGATGCAAATCCAAGGATTCAGAATTTTAAAATCAAGCTTTCTTGAATATAGACTTTTTCTGTTATGAGATCTGACCATTGTGAGCTCAGATCTTATTAAATTGATTTTATTTTTATTAGCTTTTTTACTTTTTGTTCTTCACATAAGTTCTATTCTTAGAATATTTGAAAAAAAAATACTTGATGAGAGGAGCTAAGGAATCAAGTTTAATGTTCAGTTTTCTAGATGAGGAAACAAAACCTCCCAAAATCACAAATTTGAAGGTTGATATACTTCTAGTTCCATTTATGTCAACATATTTGTTTTGATTGATTTTCATCACTATCAGATGAAGTCCTATCAAGTTTTCTAAATTCAATGTATCAGTATTCATGAGTATAATTTTAAGATAACATTTGAGATTATAAAGAATATTTGTTACAAATTAAAGAATGAGATGTTTTAATGAAAATATACAGGTATGTTTTTGTGTGATTTGTTTTTATTGCTTTGTCAAATTTTTCTTCAACAAATCAAAGTTTTAAAAAAGAAGGTAAAATTCTTTGCTTTGTATTTTGAAAAATAAGCACATTTATGCTTTCAATCGTCATTTCTAAATTTCTGATTCTTGAAGCCTTTTCTATACCTAACATAAATGGAAATGTTAAAAGAAAGAAGACCTCTGATTAACCACATTGAGCCTTTCAATACTTACAACACAATCCAAAGGTCTATGGGGATTAAACTCTTCATTAAAGTTTCTTTTAAAAAATAAAAGTACTTTTAAAGAATCAAAATCAACCTTGAATATGTTTAAAATATATGAGCGTTCAACTTCTGTGTTGCTTTAACAAACACACAGAAAACCAACAAGGACACTTACTTTGCTTTCAACAGACATTAACTGGGGAAGAACCAAGATACAAAGCTGACAGCTATGGAAAATCTTTCAGTCTAAAAGCCAATAAAGAAATGATTCACATTTTTAGCATGAGGAAATAAAGCATATGATATCTCTAGTAGCACATAAGCACTTTTTAACATCATTGATGGATATAAATTTTTAAATTCTAAAGAAAAAATACAATGTTGGTGCAATGTACAATTCAATATAAATTGTTTAAGAATTGAATGATTTATCAGAAAATTTATGATTTCATCTACAAAGTGCTTTTTGTATATTGGTATTGCTATGAATTTCGAGATTCATAGTGTCATCAAGCTGTTATCATTTTTTCTTACTTACTTTTAAATACCATATTCCTAAGGGACAGGATCAGATGAACATCTTGCATTTCTAATCTTAATATTTTATATAAAAGAAACCACTTTAATTCCCCCCAGAGCACTTAACAGAATAATAAAGGGTATCCTGTATCATCTTTTACTATTGCAGTTACAAGCAATTTATATACAGATGTGTAGGACAAACCTTTCTTTAAGAAAAAAAATGAGGATATGTGCCAGAATTCTAAAATATCTAGATAAAACACAGTTTTTATTATATAGAGACACAACATTTCTTTGTCTAAAAACAGATGATAGGAGCAAATCTTGATAGTGACTGATCATGAAAAGAAACCCCAGGAGTACAGAGACACTATAAAAAGATCTACGAGGAAGTCATTATGCTGTTGAGGGAATAAGGAACTTAAGTCAGAAAGTTGTGAAATGTTCTCATTATAGGTCATCTTGGTAATTATCTGACATCTACAGAAAGAGTCACTTCTTAATCAAAAGAATGAATCATTACTGATATCGATTCAGACCAAGATGTTTGAAATAATGAGTCCAGTAACTCAAATATAAGTTTAAAGATAATTCCTACAACTTCTTTGCTATGTAGTTGTATACTAAATAATAATTTTGATATTTGCATTAAAAGTGGTCATAACTGATAATAAAATTACAGTAGTTTAATCTTCATCTTAAGACCTAAAACACTTAAAGTCATTTATAGGAACAGTACTTTTGATGTGGAATAGTAGTTATTAACTAGGTCAAAGAATTACTTTTACCTAAGAATATCTAGAAACTTCATTCAGATTTTTATTAGATATAAAAATGATTTAATGTTTTAAAACAACTATTTTGAGAAATAAGTGGCTAGAATGCAACTAAATCCAAATTATACCAAACTAAATTTAACATCAGTTGAGACATGACAAAATTCAAGGCTATCATGGACATTATCTATAGACAATAATCTTTTAGTAAAAATAAACCTTAAAGTCAATGAAGAATTAATAGATGCAAGATATGATTAAGAGACTGAATGATTTGGTAGTAATTTTTAAAAAAATATTGGTCTAGAATGTGGATCAATCTATGGTAAGTGGCTCCAGCTTCATTGTATCATTGTGGTTGTTGATTACAAGGGAAAAGAAGAAGACATTTCTAGATTCCATGACACTCAGGATCCAGTTTAACCCAAGCTATCGAGTGGTTTCATTCTCCTTAAGTAAAAATGGCCACACCCATTGTTGATTTATTTTCATTGTCAGGGAACCAAAGGGCTTGAGTTCTCAGAGTCCAAACATCCGTGTTGGCCTCCTTATTTAGTAGTATGATGGGGTTGAAAAACCTTATCCATGTCTCAACTCTCTCCTCCAAGAAACAGAAACATGATCATGTGTCAGGAGCCATCTATGAACTGTGCATGAACCAAATTGATGTGGAAGCCATTAGGTAGGAAAGCCCAGTACTGGGAATTTCCAGTGGCAACCCTGCTGGTTTGAGAATACCCAGTACAGATGACTTCCTACCTAGCTCCATCAACAAGTTCAGCACAGCACAGGAGATGGAGTGACCCCCTGGAGCCACACAGCCTCTCAGAGATGGGTGTGGCTTGCCAAAATGTCAATCAACCTATTTACTGCAAGACTCTTGCCATCAGGAGAAGCAAGACTCCTTCCTCTGAAACCTTACCCCTACCTTTGATATACTCTCCCTTAAATAAAGAACCTAAGCCATTTTTTAGTTGTTGAATTCCAGCTCCTGCCGAGTCAGGAAAACCTATCAGGCACTCTGCTTCCTTTTTATCTAATTTCTGCCTCTGTTTCCTATTTCTTTCTAATTATTTCAGGCTTTCTGTTTGTTAGGCAGCTCACACTTTCTGAGCAGAAATTTACCCTGGCAGGGTGCTGGCTACCCAGCAATAATCATGTCTATTGTTTAGTGTCTTTGAAGTAAGCAAGTGAATTACTTGCTCAAAAATGAATAATACACAAGATATCATTCACCACTAGTTTTTCTGGAAAGCACCTGATGCGATATATCATGTGAGCTTCTTGAAACTACATCTCACAAAGTAAATCCTATTTGATAGTTGTTGGTAAACAATAATAAATACTATATAAAAATGAATCCTATTAGCTGTTAAAAAAGAGAAGCACCTCTTTGGTTTACTTATTTTTCAATTTAAAAAAAAAATCACTATGATTATTTTTGTTGTACAGTTGATGGCAAACTTGAATGGTACAAATATGTCATTGTTAAGTAACCTTGGGATTTTTCAGCAAGGCACTTTATTTAATATAATATAAAATTAGGCTACAGGAACAAAGATAGGCCAGAAAACATTTTTAGAAATAAATAGAATGTGATATTTGTTTTCTACACACTGATGCCAACACAGTACTCAAAAGGGGTTCTTGCAATTTTTTCTGACAAAAATGTTTTTAACAGAATTTACATTGGACATAAATTTTCCACAGAAAGCTGTTAAGACCCATCAAGTAAACAATGCATAATTAGTGCTGAAACATCTTGTGAATCATTTCCTGAAGGCTCTTATTTACTGTACTCTAAGACATATTATATTACTTATCTTTACAATCTCTCTCATATTGCTTTTTCCATTTTAGGATCTTTATGAGTCTGAATTTTTGCAAACCCACACTAAATATCAGGATGAAATTGGAAAACCAAATTTAATTAACTCTGCAGAAATAATTTTCTGAATATTTCCCCAAATGCAGATGTTTATTTTCTTTTTGGTAAAACACTGCAGATTTAGACTTATTATTTTTATTAAGCTCTATCACAGTGTAGAAAAAGTCTATACATTAGAAATAGTAAAGAAATGAGAAATCTTTTTAAAGGATTAGTAAATATCATGTGGCGGCATGTTGTGTGTTTTTCAACTGAGTTTATGGGAAAGACAGTGGATTTATGGTGAATTACAAGGTGGCTTGACAAGATACTCATAGAAATGTGGAAAACTAAGAACTTCCAGCTAGATTTGAAATAACATATTCCACAGGTAAAATAATAAGAATATAAGGCCAGAATATAATGTCTAGCTTTCAAATTACACTGCTGTATCTCTAGAAGAGAAGAAGAGAAAGAAGATTGTGAATACATGAGTTTTATTTTACCCCTTACAATTAAGTATATATTACTTACAAAGATCTGTGTTTCAAATATTATCTGAAATTATAGGAGACTGTGTTGCTTCTAAGATTCTACCTGCTTATACCTGCTACATTTAGATAGTCATGATTGATATTTAACTCAAATTCTGTGTAGTGAACAATATATTCTCACCATCCATAAGACTTTATTTCATTTAAAATATGTGGAATTTTATTTTGCAGTCTTCTTAGTCTTAGCATAGAAAGGTAGAATAGACTGTTGTAAAGAAGAATCTTTGCAGTCAGCATATTTGGAATCTAATCCCAATGTCACTCTGTAGAATACTGATTGGGTGAGTTAACCTCTGTATTCATCAGATCTGTAATCCTAAAATGAGAACACAAATTTGTAATTTAAGGGATTTTTGAAAATTTCAAATAAGCTTCTAGGTTACAGTTTGCAGTGCCACAAGCAGAGATTTTGGAAGTTGTCATTTCTATTCTCATAGTAAGGAAAAATCTCAACTCTCGTTAACAAGGAAAATAGCAACTCTTTTTTGATCTCTGGGAGAATAAAAGGCAAACTGCTGCCACATGAACTGGAAAGAAAAACAGGGAGATTCTTCCCAGTAGCAGAGTCTCACTGTTGGAGCCATTATTGCAGTTTGAACAGTAATTAATGAATTGTTTGAACAGTAATTAATGAATTGTCAGAGGCTCAGAGTAGACATCATTGTGAATTAAAAACTCTGAGAGGGCCCAATCTCAGAAAGACCTCCACACATTACTGAATTTTCTTCATAGATCCCTACCAAATTCTTACCATACAGATTTCAGAAAAATTTCTTGTGTTTCTAGCATGAGGAGGAAAAAAAATTAAACATTTTGAAATGTGCCCAAAGTTCTCTGTTGTTATCAAGACGTATCCTCAAAGAAAATATTTTTACCAGATTCTAACCCACTGGGGTTTTATCCAAGTCCACTGACCTGGAGGAAGCGAAACACCTAATTCACAGGAACAGAAACAATCACTAAACAATCCAAAAATTTTCCTCCCCTATCCCTTACCATCGCATCAATAGTGCTACCGTAGAGTAACAGGAGAGTACAGCTGGGAAACAAACAAAACCCTGCAAGCATTCCATCCTATAAAGGAAGGCTCTGGGAAAAGTCAGAGACAATAGTTGAGATGGAAAAGAGGACACTAGAGGAAACTGTCATTTCTACCAACACAGCTATAGCCAATACCAGCTAACTCCTAGCCAGGTATAGATAGCAGCTCATGGTAAAGGTGCATTTATCTCAGTGTCTTTTACACAGTACATCATTTATGGATTTCAGCAATTAAAAAAATAAATAAATCACAATGCATGCTAACACACAATCTGAAAAGACAAAGCAAGCATCACAACTGACTCAAATATAAATAAAATTGTTTGATTAGCAGACAGAGACTTTAAAATAATTATGACTACTATGTTAAAGTCTCCATGGAAAAAGTTCAAAAACAGGCAAGAGAAGAGAGGTGAACACAGATATTGAAACTCTAAGAAAGACTGAAAAGCAAATACTAGATGCGAAAATTTCTGTAACTGAAATGAAAAATGCTTTCAAAGGGTTCACCAGAGTACTGGTACAATTGAGGAAAGATTCAGTGAGTTTGAATAGATGTCAACAGAAACTTTTAAAAGTGCAATGTAAAGAGAATAAAAAGTTTAAAAAGATAAAGCAGAATAATGGGAATATTAGGAGAAGAAAGAAAGAAACAAATAAAGATGTTTTTAGTAATAATATTTGAGAAGTCTTTAAAATTTATGACAGACATCAAACCACAGATCCAGAAAGCTCACAGGACACAAAATGCTGAACAATTTACAAGTAAGTATATCATATGCAAACGGTGGAAAATCTTGAAAGAAGTAGAAGGAAAAAATTACCTCACTTATAGAGAAATAAACATAAGAATTAAATTGGACTACTCTTCAGAAATCATGTAGCAAGAAAATAGCGGAGTGAAATATTAAATATATTGGTAGGAAGATAACCTACCTAGAATTCTGTATCTGGTGAAATTACCATTCAAATGTTGAGAAATTGAGCAAAAAGAGAAACATGGACTTCCTCCAACAAACCATGAGCAAGAATCTATGGACACCAAGTGTATAGGAAACACAGCATGACTCTATGTTATTATTCAATAAATGGCAGCAATTTTTGAAAACATCCGTATAAAAAAGTAATCATATTTTAATGAATGTACTATGTACTTTTTTATTTTTTAATTAAGCACCATCAAGCTTCTCTCTTAGCTAAACTGAAATAAAGAAATTTTAATTAATTTCAAGTGAAAATAAAATTTCAATGAAAGAAAACAAAAAGGAAAAGCCAGTGATGATGTACAATCAATCAACAAATATATGAAAAAATATTCATCATCGCTGGCAATTAGAGAAATGCAAATCAAAACCATTCTAAGATTTCATCTCACTCCAGTTAGAATGGCAGCTATTATGAAGACAAACAACAATAAGTGTTGGTGAGGATGTTGGAGGAAAAGTACACTCATACACTGCCTGTGGTACTGCAAACTTGTGCAGCCAATATGGAAAACAGTATGGAGATTTCTTGGAAAATTGGGAATGGAACCACCATTTGACCAAGCTATCCCTCTCCTTGGTCTATACCCAAAGAAGACTTAAAAACAGCATACTACAGGGACACAGCCACATCAATGTTTATAGCAGCACAATTCACAATAGCTAAACTGTGAAACCAACTTAGATGCCCTTCAATAGATGAATGGATTTTAAAAAATGTGGCATATATACACAATGGAATATTACTCAGCAATAAAAGAGAATAAAATCATGGCATTTGCAGATAAATGGATGGAGTTAGAGAAGATAATGCTAAGTGAAGTTAGCCAATCCCCCAAAACAAAAATGTCAAATGTTTTCTTTGATATAAGGAGGCTGATTCATAGTGGGATAGGGAGAGGGAGAATGGGAGGAATAGAAAATTCACAGATTCATAGTATGTTTTCTAACATGACCGAAAGCAGAGAGTTCATCACAAATAAAACAGGTAGGTGATCAACCAAATAAGGACACTGGGAACCTGATTTTATGTAGGTGAGTCCTTAATCATGGGAGAAGGATAAGATAAAATAATTCAAGTCATATTTCCATTTAGAATCATTAATGAATAGAACTTCTTTGTCACATTGAGATTACTGCACAATGAGCTGAATATTTTCTTTTCTAGGACATGAAAGAATATGTCCAAAATATTTGTATGAGATTGTTCTTTAATTGGTAAAGTCAATTGCATTTATTCATTTTGCAATGCACATTTTTAAGAGAGCTTTTAGAGAAAGTGCTGTGATTCTCTAAGTAGTAAATACCCCTATGGAAAAAGAGAGAGAAATGAAGAGAGATCTGTGAGTGTCCTGGAGTTGTCACTGGGACATTTAATATACAACCTCGGATCAATTTAGGGCAGCCATAAAGTTAAGAGTTTATCTCTTCCCTCCAAATGAAAGGACTGTCTGGCTCATTACTCTGTGAG
Organism: Marmota flaviventris; assembly: GCF_047511675.1. Classification (NCBI taxonomy): domain Eukaryota; kingdom Metazoa; phylum Chordata; class Mammalia; order Rodentia; family Sciuridae; genus Marmota; species Marmota flaviventris. The sequence continues at coordinate 55,523,850 of NC_092512.1, read as the reverse complement.
AATCTAGTGAAAGCTGCTAGAATCTCATCTGGAAATCAAAACAACTACATACCACACTTTCTGTGCATCACAAGATTTGAGTGACTCATCAAACTGCATCTATGGGCTCCACTGGAAAAATTACTAACTTAAAAAAAAAAAAAAAAAACAAGACATACTAACTTAGAGTATTTGTTATAGTTCTAAATATGATCATAATTTTGAGGGCTTAAAAATGTTGATCATGTTTACTAGATATTGGTAAAAAAATTAAGAATGTAAACATTGAGATCCCATTCAGATCCCATTCTATTAAATAAAATCTCTCCTACGTGCCTATTTTATGTAGCATTTAAAAATGTTTTTCAATAAACATCTGTATCTTATTTCTGTGTTTGTTATTTTTATAAGTTTTTCAATAGGTGGTGCATATTACCCAGTAAAATACAGAGATTATAATAAACTATTATTAATTTATCTACCTGACATAAATATAAAGCTATAGGTAAACTTAGATTTGCTTTCTGGCCCCAGATAAACATTATGTTCCTAATATTACATGTATTAGTTTGAAGGTTTGTCTCTAAATGTTTTATTATAATTAAATAAAATAAACTGTGTTTATGGAAATGGTCTTGACTACTTTTTTAGGTTGTTTACATTTTCTAAGTAGACTATTGCTGTTATATGTGTGTAGAGTATTATCTTCTTATCATTGATGTTTGGAAAGGTTTTTTGAGTGGTGTTTAAAGTGGGTGAGTTAATAATCATATTTGCGACCATGCCTCCTATAATTTCTAACGTTATACCAATTTGCAGAAATTGCCTGCTTACTTTTGACAAGGCACTTAAAAAATACCCATAAGCAATAAACCCTGAGGAGGAGAAAGATATGATATCCAGAGTTACCAGATTATTTTCTTTAAATTATCCATTTTTTAATAGATAAATTATTATGAGTTAGGCCTAGGTACAAGAAGACTAATCCACACTCAAAGAGAGAAGGACAAATTAAACAGACCCCGATGGCACCTAGGTTGAACTTACTAGAATTTAAGTCAGCTTAAAAAAAAATATGTATGAAGACTTAAAGAAAATCATCTCTAACAAATTAAAGTATAATAATGGTATATTACCAAATCAAGGATATCAATATAAGGATAGACATTTTATACAAGAGCCAAACAGGAACTATGAAGTTGCAAATTCCAAAACAGAAACTACAAATTCACGAGAGGATCTTACCAGCAGGTTTGAGTTAGCAGAAGAAAGAATGAACAAACTTGAAAACTGGTTGACTGAGATTATCCAGTCTGACAAACTGGATAACAAACAGATATAATGAAGAAAAACAAAAAGAGCCTCAGAGTCCCATGAAACAACATGCAAGCAATGTCAGAAGCAGAGGGGAAAACAAGAAAGAATATTTCATGCAAAATGACCAAAAATTTCCCAATTTTTTAGAAAAAAAAAAAACCAAAAAACCTTAATTTTCACATTCGAGAAACTCAAAGTAGTAAAAAATACTCAAGGAGACCAATTCTAGATTCCTTACAGTCAAGTTTTTCAAATGCCAAAGATCAGATTTCCAGGGAACCACATTCTTCAATGGAAATGCAGTTTTTGTTCATAGCTTTTCTTCTGTTACCTGATTTAAAAAACCACTGTTTAGAGCAATAATTATAAAATGTTGTTGATGGACTTACATCTGTGTGTAATCTGCATCAGAATAAAATAAAATTAAATGGGTATGCCTGCATTTCTATAATTCAAGCCAATTCTTTTTATATTTGAGAAATATTTAAGACTTTTTCTTTCAATTTTTTTTCTTTTTTTTAAGAAACAGGAAGCTACATTTTTCAAAAGAAAAACCAACCATACGTTTAACAGATTTGAATTAAGTAAAGAATTCGGACTCCACAGGGTTTGAGTAGACTTTATTTGGAAAAATGCATTTTCCAAAACTTCACTTTCTTAATGATTTCACTGAAATAAATCTTTTAAAGAGCCCAATATATTCTATCTTGAAACCAGTGTTTCCTTCTGTTATACACAGCATATATTTTATTCATGTTCATTTGGTTAGGGAAATGCTAAAGAATGCAATTGATATTCAATGTTTATTCTAAGGCATCTATGCCAAGATTTATCAATGAAAAATCTTTTTCAATAGGAAGTCATAACTTATCCCAAAAGATTTTGAGAAAAGTGTTTCTTTTAAGTTGCTTATCTTTCATAGAACTAGATCATTTTAATTCATCTGGCAAACTGTTACTAAGTATTATAGATAGATATATATTCCAAAGCTATGAGCTTGGAATATTAACTTATATAAGTGATTTAACTTACAGAAAATAACAGTCTATTTATATGTGTATAGTGTAAAAGATTAAATAAGAATCCATTAGAAAGCTTCTACTTTTGTGAGATCCATGAAACACTAAAAAATGTAGTAAATTTTGAATAATGAGTGGGAGTTTTTTCTTCAAAGAGGACTATGTTTAATGAGGAAACAGAAATAGAAACAACTTTTAACATATAATCAGTATAGATTGCTATAGCTTTGGCAATTTTCACATTTTATAATTTGTATATCAATTATAAGCATGACAGAAAATGAAATTTATTGAGTAATTACTATATTCTAGTTAGTTTCCAACATAACTTTCCTGGCAAATAAATGAAAATACAAATGATATTATTTTATTCATGATATAATGGTTATTAACTCCAATTACATTTCTCTGTCCATTAAGTCCTATTATTAACATAGCATGACAGAAATACATGCTCAACCAAGCAGCAATAAACAAATCTGTGTTTTCATGCAGAAGTGTCCAGATTGCCTAGAGGATTAGGGTGGGAAATAGAGGAAGTGGAATCAGACTTTTTGCCCATAAATTCTGACTTATGATGTGCATTACTTCTCTATAACATTCAACAAATTAATACAAAGTGACTTAAAACAGCATGGAGGAACTTAACTCAGCAGTTCAGGCATAGCATGAGAGTGTCCTCTGTACAGCATCTTCTAAATTTGAAATCAAAATGTCACCTGGACTGTTTTTGTCTGGACGCTGTTGGAAAGAATCCACCTGCAAATTAATTCAAGTTATTGGCAAAAAAATACGTTTCCTTGTGGTTGTAGGACTGAGATTGCCTGTACCTGCTGTCTGACTGCTGTAGGTTAATCTCAGTTGAAAGGCTACTTTGCAGTCCTTGTCACTAACCCTTTCTAGCTTCAATCCAGGAAGAAAAAAGTTTCTTTCCATCAAATCCCCTTTATGCCTGCAGTCCCTCCAACTTTGAATCTTTGGCTTCAGGAAGATCATAATCTCTATAAAGATAGCCCTCTATCTGTGCTACAGAGCATAATAAAAATGTCAGCACTAAAGTCCAACATATTTACAGATCCAGGATTTAAGAACATGAAAGGATGGAGATCTTAGAGATCGTATTAAAATTTTGCCTGCAAGTGACCTTGTACAAGTCATTTAATTTCATAAAATGAAAATTTAATTTTATGAAATTCAAAGCTAATTTTAATGTAAATATAATTGGAATGCTTATTTCATAGATGGTTGTGAATATTCCTGATGGATGATAAACATACAATAATGATAACAATTATTATATTAGTTTGTTTTTTAATTAGCAGTTAAACTATGAGCAATATAGTCTCTCAACACTGAGAATCACTGAATAGTTACAGATACTTTGTTAAAGAGAAAAAAAGTTCCCATGAATGGAAACTTTACTTTAAAAATGATCCATCTGATTTAATCTTTCTTAAAGTTCTCTAAGAATGAAGCTTCTTGATTGGAACTAGAAATAAATAAAGAAAAAATTTCTACACCCCCTTTAATCACTCTATTAATGCTCATGGGATTTTAGTTTAAATCTAATTCCATTCATTTTAATTCCTCATTAAACCAAATGGTGCTCTATCCATGGCATAATTGAACATATTCTTAATGAGAAAATAGTAATCATTGAATTCACCATTTACACACTGGGAATGGAGTGAATATTATTCTTCATCTTGTCTGCTAAACCAGGCCAAGATTGCTGGGTTAGCTACTACTGAGAAATTAGGGGGCTGATTTCAAACAAGTCAGTGAAAAAGTATGATCTATTAAAATGTCCTTATGCTTGTTAAAAATTGTGGGAGGAAAGCATATGTTAGAAAGCCTACTCATTTAAAAATAGATAATTATTTTTACATAAATATGATGTATGGGTCCAGCTTTAAAAGATTTAAAAACAATAACAGATGCCACAACATTAAAATATGTTTTTAGAGCAAAAAGGTCCACAATGTAATTATGTGTGATAGAACAAAAATGATATTTAAGATGGTGTAAGTAAAGAGAGCACATTTCATTTCTAACATCAGGTATGAATCGCCTAAAAATTAAGCAATTGCGAAAGGAGAATTTTAAAAGTGCCGAAACTGAACCACAAATTAATTTCAGATACTGCAACTGCTTTTTGATATTTGAGGTGATCAGTTTCTAAGCTAAGATGGGAACAACAGCATTTCTTTAATAGGAAGTAGTTTTTCAAGTTCATTGAGAAAGCATCTATAAAGATTCTAGAATGACTTATCTGCTTAGAATAAAATACTTAATAAAAGAAAGCCTTATGGCATTACATGTCTGTGACAAATCAAATATCTTATTTGATGATTAATTCCTATTTTCAAAAGTGGGTTTCTAATGTTGAGTGCACAGCGCAGCTTAAGGCCTGACAAGGCTTCTCTTCTCCCTGGTGTCCTGCGGGACTCTCACTGTAGTACCTTGGACTATCTCATAACATCAGAGATATTCCTTTTCCTCATTTGAAAATTAGCAATGCACTAATGTTTAAGCTTTCTTCACTTGAAAGATGAGTATCAAAATGAGATAATAACTATGTAAAGAATTTAAAGACTAAGGAATTTAAAGACTATGGAATGTATTAGAAATTAAATGATTAATATAAAAATGTTATCAGTGCAAAATTGATGTTTCTTTTGGAGAGATTAGATTTGGATTAAATTCTATAGATAACAAAACATAATTAAACTGCAGTTCATCTTTAAATAGCTTTAAGGTAGCATAATTATGATGTAAATATTATATGAATTGAGTTTTCAATCTTTTTTTCACATTTCTGCTTCCTTCTGGAGTAAAATTGCAATATATAGAGATGGTTTTAATTTTTCTCAAATTTCCAAAAATATGGTTTGAGAGGATGTAACCAGACATAATTACATAAAATGTGAATGGAGACTTATTGCTTTGGAAAACCTGGGTCAAACTTCTCTCAGGAGTCCAAGTTGGGGGTTGGGAGGACCCAATGACAAACAAATTAAGACTTTCTAGACACATCTTCCTCCTATTCTCACAAAATTCTGTGTGCCATATGTCCTTAAACATAAAAGTATTCCACTTTTTACCAGAACAACAAAGGTTGATTTGAGAAATGTAAACAGAAACATGAGATCTTACAAAATAGTAGAATTTGCTTGTATGTGGTTAAAAAACAAACAAACAAAAAAAAAACATGTTTTTTTTTTTCATCTCCAGAAATGAACCTTCTAAGTGGATCAAAATGGAGCAATGCTTAAGATTAAAATAAGATTATTGTGTAAATTTAAAATGAAAAATTGAGGGTATCTTGGTCATCAGCTAATCCAAAAATGATGGAAGATTATTTTCAAGTATGGCAAATGATATCTTTGACAAGAACCTACCATGTAAACACATTGATTTAAACAAGAATCTTTTTAATTTAGTGACCCAAATCAGTTTCTACAATGCTAGTTCTTAATTAAATGGGCTGCAGAACAGATATGTACTGTCACCAGGCTGTCAGACTTTTGGTCAAAGAGAAGATGGTATTTCATTAAATACCCAAGATTAATCTAACCATCACCTTGCATCTAATATTGAAGCTCTTACACTAATTATTCCATTTAAGTTGACATGTCTATAGGATTACTTTGGAAATATGTGCAAAGAAGAAGAGATTAGTTTTTTCTTGATAGGCTTTTTCACTCCACAGAAATTGCCTCTGTTCTTCCTAATAGGATATATCATTTGAAATTTAGTCTGCAATGTCCCCAAACAAATTTTCCAGAAAACAAAAGTTGCCCTTAATTTTCTTCTACTTTTTGGGGGGGTCCTGCATCTCCACATCTCCAGTGTGCTCTGTGGTCTGGTATATGTGACTCCCAGTGTCTGCCCATGCTTTGTGCCTTTGATTTTGGTAAGTCATGTAAGTCCCCTAAACCTTAGTGGTCTCATGGATTAAATTACATAACATAAAATTATTGAGACGATTAATACACTTGAAAATATTAAAAGGCCACAAACATCAGCTCCTGTTTTCTTTACTTATGTCTTTTTCTCCTGCTCTGAGAAGTAAGTGGTTACGAGTTTTTACTAGTCCTCATGATTTTCTTGAATTTATCAAATGCCAAAATCACTCACTTGCCCTTTTCCAAACTATTGAATCAATGAAAAATTGTGTGAGAATGCTTTTCAGATAATTCAAATGAAATTCTGTAGATAATTATTTTCCCCAGAGACTGTAGTTACAGTCATAGATAAAATTCATATCACAGGGATACTTCTGAGAAATTTTTCTTGTGTGATTTTATCTCTGTGCTAATATCAAAGAACATACGTCATCAACCAAGATGACTACAAAGTCATAAGGTGATACCCTCGTATGAGACCACCCATCTTACATGTGGTCTGTTGTTGACCGAAGCACTGTTGTACAATGCATGACTCTACAGTAAAAGGCATACAGTTTATGGTTTGCATAGTATGTGCCAAGACCATGAATAGGGCTTTAAGTACATTGTCTCATTTAACCCCCAACATAATTTTAAGAGATATCATTTTTCTACTCAGAGAAAACAACAACTCACAGAGACTAGGTAGATTGTCCCTAATAGCAATCTGGTGAGCAATGCACTCAGTATTTAAACTTAAGTTGTTAACTGTCACTTAATCTTGAATAAAAGGTCAGAATGTTCAAAATGACAGTGTTTATAGGAGTGAATTGTCATGTATGAATTTGAGACAGTTGGAGACTATATAGACTTATGGCCACAATGTCCCAACCTGTGGTGTGAGTTCCAAAGGATGAAAGATTATTTGGAGTTGTGTTATTGATAACATTTTAGTACTTATGTATTTAATTTAATAACACTAAAATTAGTTACTGAACAGTTAATACTGCTTAGGCTGAGGTTAAGTATAATACAGAAAAGGTATATACTTTTTAAAAGAAATAAATAACAGTGTGGGTAGTCAATAAATATTAAGTTTTCAAGGCAGCTCAAATATTTCTGAAATTTAAGAAATATTTCCCAAACCCACCACATTATTCATCACTAAGGTAGAGTTAAACATAAATTCAATTATAAATGTAGTTTTAAATTATGACCTCTTATATTTGTGTATTAAAACAACTGTATTCAAGCTCATAGTAGCTAAAAAGTGGCTCCCTTTTTCTCACAAAACCTTAATTACCTGACTTCATCTGACTCACATAATGATATTTTTACTTTCTATGCCATAAACTGAATTTAGATCCTCTCTGCCAAGGGATCCCCTGTGTGGTGCCCAAAGAAAAGATGTTGTCATTGATTCAGCTTTCACCCCTCATCTAAACAAAATTAATATTTTTTCATCTCTTGTTGAAGGTCCAGCTTACTGCAGTACATAGAATTTTACCTCTGACTTTGGACATCGAAAGTCCAAATGTAGACATAGTCACACATCTCTCATGGTTTATTTTGGCTTCAACTCAATCTTTAGGTTTGAATTTCTTCCTTATTTGTAGCATCTGCCAGCTTCACCTTTGTTTTTAAAATAGCAAAATATATATGTATATACATATATATTTTATTTATTTATATATGTATGTGTGTGTGTGTGTGTATATATATATATATATATATATATATATATATATATATATATATATGTCATACTTTACTGTATCCAGAATTTCTCTGTGTGTATGCTATATGTGAGTTATAGGAAAATCTTCTGTTCACCCTTTTTCACTCATTGACTAATCAGGTGTCTAGGCTGGACATTTCTAAAGAAAAAGAAAAAATATGGCCTTAGGCAAAGGACCAGTCACCATGAACCTGACATGAATGTTGCTTAATCTTTCTTTAGATGGGAATAAAAAAAATTACTTTCTCAAAAACCCTTTTACTTCTGATGATTTAAAATGATTTACCTTTACAGTGAAATGTCTTGATTTTCTCAGTGTTTTACAAAAATCCAGAAATATATTTTGTAGAGTCACAGCTCATATTTAGAGCCTCAAAAATGTCTTTAGCTGAGAACTTTGCAGCTCTCAAAAGGCCTATTTCATGTGTTCAATGGGCAGTGGAACAGTGGCGTCTTTAGTATCTACATATGTGCTACGTATGTCTGCAGTATCTATTCTCTACGTCTCTTACTTGGCAAGTATAATCCTACTTTTGAATTTTATGACTAAAAGAAGGACATTTAATACCTTAATATTCAATTCCTTTTTTTCCCCAAGTCTCTTGTCTGTTAGAAACAAGTATAGAATTATTTGAACTAAATATTTTGGAGCAGCTGTGTTAATGAAAACATTTGTTTTCATTTATTTTATGTGCACGTACCTAAAGAGTTGTGCAATGGCTATGCATTTATGAATCCAATGAATGGATATCATAAATAAAGACAGGAATAGAATCAGTTAGAAGCCAGAATTTGTAGTTAAAGGGATTATATAAATTATACACATAGGAAATTTCAGCTCTGTGTCTCTTGCGGCAATGGTATATCAAAACTTACTTTTAGTTTGACATCATTGTCTACTTGATACCTAATAACTGAATTTCTTTGCCATTTAGAAGAGTCCAATGTTGAGCATATTGTTGAGAGTATGCATAGAATTAGACTATGTCCTATTAAGCTAAATGAGATTGGGTTGGAAAAAGCCAAGATACTATGATATGGTCACATTTATTTAAATTATGCAAAGAAGCTAGTAAAGTATATTCAATCTTCCATAAAATTTATTTACAAATAATGAAAATATACAGATAGTTCAATAAAACACATCCTATTTTTTTTTAATTTGATAGTTTAAAATATTGAGGAATTCTGACTCTAGCTGTGACAACATTTCTTCCAAGAGCTCTGATGTCATTTCTACCACACTAACAAGACATGACTGATGAAATGGAAAGCAATGACTTTTCTCAGATCCTTCAGAAAACTGAGGTATCTAGGGAAAATGCCTCCGCAAAATTGAAGGAATCCTGTGATTCCAAAGAGGCTCAACCAATCTCTACATACCTGGAACAGAAGGTGCTGGAGACACGAACTGATAAGAAAACTTCAATGGTCTTCTTCGTTTCTTTCTTTTTTTTTTAATGGTACTGGGGATCAAGCCCAGATCCTTACACATGTTACCATGCTACCTATCAAGCGCTGTACCACTGAACTATATCCCTAACTCTTTTTAATTTTTTTATTTTGAGATGGGGGGGGGTCTCACTAAATTACCTAGGTTGGACTAGAACTTAGAACCCAGCTTCAACATCCAAAGTGGATGAGAAGACAAGCATGAGCCATCATGCCCAGCTTTAAGTGGTCACTTTGATGAATTGATAGAGGGTTTGTGTGAAGTGACATGAAAGTAAAAAGATTATGGAGGCTAGAGTCTACTGGAGATTACTCCACTATCGTGGATTTTGTCTACACTAATCCCAAAAGTTTCTTAAAATGAAGATCAAAGAAAGATCTCTTCATGGATCCAGCAAAAGCTAATCTTAGTGAAGTGCAATCAAGACCTTCTCTAGAAGAAAAGCCTCTTGTCCAAAAAGCTCTACCAGAGCCTTGTCCTAGATCGTAGATCTTTCCAGATCCCCAAACCTCCCAACAACAACAGAACTCTAATATTCAAAGGGAAGGCTATAACTTAAATAGGTATGAAACACAGACTCTGTGTGATGAGGAGCTATGTGTTTTACTACTACAGCATGTAGGATTCTCCTCTGGCCTTGTCTTGGCACTAGAAGTCCAGATACAGACACATCTGGTCATGCAACTGTCACAAGTTGTTTGGCACCTATTTCTCTGGATCGAGATTTCCTTCTGATTTCTGATACCTCCCTGTTTTAAATCTTTTGTTTTGAGACCAGTAATATGTCCATATGATTTTTTTTCATATTCTAGCAAACTTTAGCTCAAGAGGAGCAACAGAAACAAAGACACAAGAGCAATTTAGATCCTTTGACATCTACAGCTACAAAGAGATGAAACAAAGCCCAATTCCTAGACTGATTACCATAAATCCTCACAGGAGAGGCTGATTTCCCTCAGTTTCTAATATCTGAAACATGTCCTGATTTAAAGAAAAATTACAAAGCTTACCAAAATAAGACAAAAGTGAAATAAGGGGAAAGAAATCACCAGAACCCAACTCAAATATAACACATGTTGGAATTTTTTAACAAGAAACTTTAACTGTGATTAATATGTTTAGGGTTCTAGTGGAAAAAAGTAGACAATAAGCAAAAATACATGAGAAATAAAAGCAGACAGATAGGAATAATCACAAATAATCAAAAGGAAATTCTACAAATCAAAAACACTATAACAGAATAAAAGATTGTTTCTTGGGAAATCATCTGAAGATGATGTAATAGAAAAAAATAGTAAGAGCAATTAAGGACATTTCAATAGAAACTTCTCAAAGTGAAATACAGAGAAGAACAAGGGATTTTTAAAAATGAAGAAACAGAACATCTAAAAACTGTGTGAGCAATTCCAAGAGGTGTAACATATACATAATTAGAATACCAGAGGGGAAGTAAAAAGTAATAAGTGAGGAAAGACAAATTTGAAATAATAATACCCCCCAAATCCCAAAATTAATGACATATACAAAAATGACAGATCCAGGACACTGATCAAGATAAATATTAAAAATAACCAAATTTGCAGATATATTTCACTTTCAGAAAAACCAAAACAAAGAGAAAATCTACAGGTAGGAGAACAGGGGAATCTTGCCTATGGAATTAAGTAAGAATTGGAGCAGACTTATTATTAGTAAAAAGGCAAAGTAGATTAAATGATTTATGTATCAAAAATGAAAAACAACTTTGATTTTTATATCCTATGAAGTTCTCTTTTAAAAGCAAAGTAGAAATAAAGAGTTTTTTTTTTTTTTTTTTTTTTTTTTTTGGAAACAGATTAGGATTCACTTGGCAGCAGACATGCCTTGCAAGAAATAATTTAAAATGTTCTTTCGGGAGAAGAAAAAATACTAGGTCAAACATCAGATATACGTGAAGAAAGAAAGAGTGTTGAGAAAGGAATAAATGAAACTAAAATAAAATTGTGTTTTTAAAAATGTAGTTAATTTTAAGGGTCAACTCTATATGGATATAAGAAATGAGAAACAGCAATTTCCTAAAGGATAGGAAGGGAGTAGTTAAGAAAATTTAAAAATTAAGAAAAGGTTCCTGCATTTCATTGGAAGAGATGTAGTGTTCTTTAAAGATGGACTTAGAATAACTAACAATGTATATTAAAATTTTAGGGTAAACACTAAAAACCTCTTGTTGTGCCAACAGAGGAGATAAAAAGGAATAATAAAAACTCTATTAATACAAGGAAGCAAAAGAAAGTGAGAAGATAGGAAAAAAATGTAATGAAGAGGAATGAGTTACAAACATAATAGTTATTAATCCAAATTTTCATAATCACTTTAAATGTGAATGATCCTAATATTCAGATTAAATGAGATTAAGAGAAAATGACTGATTAAAAGAGAAAAATAAAATAGATTTTAAAAAAGAATAAAATATTATCTTAAAAATCCACTTTAAATAGTGGATTTAACTTCATTAACAGACTAAGTTAAAAGTAAATTGATGGATAAAGATCATGGTAACACTAATAAAAAAATGGAGTAGGTATATTAATTTCTGATAGGGTAGACTTCTTTACAAATAAAATTATCTTCGATAAAGAGGGGCTTTGCATAATAACAATGGCAATTCTCCAAGAATAAAAAACAATCTTAAATGTGTTACACCTAAAAAGAAAATGTCAGAATATGTGATGCAAAAATTGAGACAACTAAAAGGAAACAAAAAAATCTTTTATATTCATTAAGGACTCAATACCCCATTATAGATTAAGCAAGCACAATATCAATGAGAATTTAGTTGATCTGAATAGTGCTATTAACTTGATCTAATTGACATTTACAGAACACTTCAGCTGACAATAGCAGAATACCCATGCTTCTCAATTTCTTTGTGTACAATCACCAAGATACAGCAAATACTGGATATAAAAAAATAATTGAACTAATTTAAAAGACTACAAATCATAAAAGTATGTTCTTGGACCACAATAACTTCACAGAAGAAGAAATACAATTGATATACAAATATATGAAAAAGTATTCAACACCTCTAGCAATTAGAGAAATGCAAATTGAAACTTCTCTAAGACTTCATCTCATTCCTGTAAGAATGGCAATCATCAAGAATACAGGCAACAATAATTGTTGGCGAGGATGTGGTGAAAAAGGTACACTCATACATTGCTGGTGGGACTACAAATTGGACGACATTATAGAAAGCATTATGGATATTCCTCAGAAAACTTGGAATGTAATCATCCTTTGACCTAGCTATCCTACTCCTTGGTTTATACCCAAAGTACTTAAAATCAGCATACTATAGTGACACAGCCACATCAATGTTTACAGCAGCTCAATTCACAATAGCTAGACTATGGAACCAACCTAGTGTCCCTCAATAGATGAATGGATAAAAAAAAATATGGTACATATATTCAATGGAATATTACTCAGCTTTAAAGAAGAGTGAAATTATGGCATTTGCCAGTATATGGTTGAAGTTGGAGAATATCATTCTAAACAAAATAAGCCAATTCCACAAAACCAAAGTCCGAATACTTTTTCTAATATGTGAATGCTAATTCAAAATAAGTTGGGGGGGGGCAGTAGGGAAGAATAGTGTTACCTTAGATTAGGTAGAGGGAAGTCATGGGAGGGGAGAGGAGGGGATGTGGATAGGAAAGATAGTAGAATGAAAAATACATTATTACTGTATGTATATATGTGCTACATGACCAATATGATCCTGCAACAAGTACACTCAGAAAAATGATTAATTATATCTCATCTATGTATGATATATCAAAGTGCATAAATGCATTTTACGATCATGTATAACTAATTAAAACAAATACAAACAATTAAAAAAATACAGGAAAGATGGCTGGAAATTCCCCAAGTATATGAAAGTAAAAATAGAGCGTTTTAGAATTTGTGAGTACAGCAAAAGCTGTGCTTAAAGAGGAATTTGTATCATTAAATGCATATGTGAAAAAAAAGATAGAATGAATTTAAAACATTTTATGTATTAAATAAAGAATAGCAATATTTGCTTAAAACAAATGGAAGGAAATAAATAATAAATATTGGTACATAAATCAATAAAACTTAAAACATGGAAATAATAAGGAAAACAATAAAACCAAAATACAGTTCTTTGAGAAGATCAATTGTACTAACCAAGAAGAAAGAAGAACCAAGTTGCTAATATTAGATATAAAGGAAGAGTCATCCCTATTGATCTCATGTACATTCAAAAGTACAACAGAAGGTTATGAGACTACATGTGTTCAATGAACAATAATTTTAGTCATAAATTTCCAGTGCTTGCTCCTTGGGGTTCATTCAAGCCAATTCAGATATTGAGCAGGAATTGGAGGAACTGACCTATAAGATTTTAGCTCAAAATGGTTGACAAAGAACCTCCCAGGAAGAAAAACATCCTAGAGAAGGATAGAAGGAGAGTTTAAATAAATAATGAAGTTACAGTCATAAGAAAGTAATAGCATCATAATTACAGATTAGCTTTTATTAAATACTGTTAAATACAGTTATTATTTACATAAGTCTTTATCATAGAGAAGAGTGTAATAATTAATCCCATTTATCAACTTGATTGCACTGGGAGATTCCTAGAAAACTGGTAAAGCACCCTAGAGAAGATTAGCATGGGGTGAGCAAATTGAGTGGAGAAGAACTTCCTGAATGTGGGTGACACCATCCAACAGACTGGGAGCCCAGACAGGATGAAAAAACAGAATAGGAGGTGGCAGATGCTCAGAGGCTCCACCAAAGCTGCTCTGAAGCAAATGTGTTTTCTTTGCTGTTGTTGCCCATGGGCATCTGACTCCAGTTTATTTCACCTTTGAACGTGATCTTGTACCAGCAGTTTTCTAGCAGACTTACAGACCTTCTGCTATAGAATGGGACCACATCATTTTCCCCCTTTATTCTGAGATTTCTGGCTTCTTGAAGTATATGAGAAGTTACTGGTTTCTCCTGTTCTCCAATCTATTGATGGCCATTGTGGGACTATTCAGCCTCTGATCATGTAAGCCAACCACTAAATCCACTTTTATAGATAAATATACATATATACTTTGTATTTTACTGGTTCTGTTCCTCTGTAAAGCTATGATTAATACAAAGAGACGGAGGCGGGAAATGGAACAAAAATCTAGTGGGAAGGAAGACAAAATGAGAAGAGAGGTGAGAACAGGATGGCAGACAAACATAAATAAAATCCCTGAACATCTTTTTTGCTGAACTCCAGTCACTGTTCATAAGCACCATGCCCAACATCGTGCAGGGGAAGGTATATTTATCTTTGAAACAACCATGTGGCTTTGATACCAGAAAGCAAAAAAAAAAAAAAAAAAAAAAATTTGTGGGGAAGAAAGGAAATGGTAACTCACTCTCCCAGTATTCATGTTGATATGAGTTAACGTACTGCTTAGCTGAAATGCTCAATTCTTTACCTCCCACTCTCCTCTCAACCGCTGAAACCACTCCTGTAATTGTTGCCAACAACAACCTCCATCTTGCCAAATCCAATATTTTAACCTCAGTATTCATTTTACTCCCTTCTGCAGCAGCAATTAAAGAGGTTGCAAGTTTGATGATTTTGTCAAAACCTTTCTTTGCTTAACTTTTAGGACTCTATATTTCTTTGGACTTTATTCTATTTCTCCCCACCTTCATTTGTTAATTCTCATCTTTTCCACTACCTCTCTCCTGAGCTTTTGTTTAATATATCCTATGAAGTGTTCAAAGCTTTTCCACTAGGATGTTTATTAGGAATCTCAATCTTAACATGTCTGAAACATGATTTCCTCTCCCCACTCCTTTTTCCTTTTGGTCTACGGCTTCACCATTTGCTCAGTTATTAAGGCCAAAAATTCCTAAAACTATCACTTTTTTTTTCTTTCTCACAGACCACATCATCTGCAAATTCTATCAACTTCACTTTCACAATGAGTGAAAACAACAACCAGCTCTCACACCTTCACTGATCCATTCTCTTCCAAGTTCCTTTATGTCTCCCCTGGTGAGGCAGGACTCTGACTGGCCTGCCTGCTTTCTTTCTTGGTGGCCAACTATGTATTCTCCACAGAGAAGCAAGGCAAATTCTTTTAGAACATTAAAAAAAAGCATGTCTCATTTCTTTTTAATACCCTATAATGGCCTCTCATCAACCTAAAAATAACACGTATGTTCTTGACCATTGTTTCTGAGGCCCACAACATCAGTCCCTAGAATGCTACTCCATTTTGGATCCTATCATTGTCCTCCTCACTTGCTCAGTTTCACCTAAGCTGGGTAAATTGCCATTTTTCAAACTCCATGAGTATTTTTAGGTCTTAATAATTTTCCTTTAGATCTGAACAAGTTAGGTATCTCTGTTCTGTGTTTGAGAGAGCCCTTTTTAACCTTCCCCTGGCTACAACGTACACCAGTCTTGGGTGCATTCATCTCTTGCAAACCATATTCTGCAAAAGTGAATCCGGAGTTTCTTGCCCTGCTTAGGACTATTCTCTAGATGTATCCTTCAAGGGAAAGATGGCACCTCATGTGATACCTACCCCTTCACAAGGATATGCACATATGTGACTGAGTGATGGCCAAGGCATGGCTGTTTCTGGCTGAGGGATGTGAACAGCTCTAGACATGCAGATTGTCTTTTTCATAAGCAGGAGTATGAGGTTTCTCACTTTACAGGTTTGAGCAAGGAGAGGAAGGAAATAAAAAGGCAGATTGTAGGCCTGAAATCTAAGATGAAAGGATAACTCTTCCTACACAGGCACATTCCTGTTTGACAACTGCAAAGAGCCAGAAATTCTCAATTCCATATGACCCTCCCAGGTTTTCTGTGAGGTATATTTGTCAAGATCATTGGGAAAATTTGTCTTTTATTTAGCAATTTTAGCTTAACTTAGTGTTGTCTTGAAAATATACTAGATGGGTTTTTAAAATGTATGATGTATATTTGTATTATTTATTTGTATAAATATGGAACCTTGTTTCCTTGTTTAATTATTTTTATTTGTTAAATTATTCAGCATGAAATTTATTATCATGAACATTTTCAAGTGTATAATTCAGTGGTTCTAAATATAATAATAATGTCGTACAATAGTTATCATCATTCGTACTCAAATCTTTTCATGTTATAAAATGGAAACTATACCAAATAAACAACAGTTCCACATTTCCCTTCCCCACAATTCCTGACCACCACCATTCTGTTTCTATGATTTTTGATTACTCTAAATATGTTATCTAAGTGGAATCATACAGGTTTTGTCATTTTCTGACTGCCTTATTCCACTTAGCATAAGGTTGACACGGTTCATATATGTTAACGGATGAATAATGTTCCATTGTGTGCATATACCACATTTTTCTTACCCATTGGACACTAACTTACTTCCATATTTTAGCCACTGTGAATTACTATGCTACAGGCATGTGTGCACACACAACTCTTCAACGTGCTGATTTCAGTTTCTTTGGACATATACTCAAAAGCAGGATTCCTAGGTAATACATCTATTTCTATTTTTAATTTTTTGAGAAAACATCATACTGCTTTTAATAGTGGCTGTCCATTTTACATTCCACCAGTAGTGAAGAAGTGTTCCAGTTTCTCCCTCTTCTCATCAACACTTCTTTTCTGTTTATTTATTTATTTTAAAATAGCAACCATTCTAATGGGTGCAAGGTGGTATCACATTGCAGTTTTAATTTGTAATTCCCTAATGATTAGTGAAATAAATTATATTTTTATGTGATCATTGGCCATTTGTCTATATTCCTTGGATATATCCCTATTGAAGTCCTTTATACATATTTGAATTGAATTGTTTTGTAGTGTTGTTATTGAATTTCAGTAGTCCTTTAAATATTCTAAATATTAATATCTTATTAGAAATATTACATATAAATATATCCCTACTCCATAGTTATCTCTTTACTCTGTGAATGTTGTCCTTGAATATGCATTTTTAAACTTATGCATGGAATTTAATTCATCTATTTTTTTATTTGCTGTTTGTACTTTGGGTACTATATCCAAGAAATTATTGCCAAGTATATGCCATGGAGATTTTCTTCCTTATGTTTACTTCTAAAAGATTTGTATTTTAGATCTTACATTTAGGTCTTTGATCTAATTTGAACTAATTTTGTTTACCTAGTGTTATGTAAGTGACTAACTTCATCCTTTTGCATAAGGATGTCCAGTTTTTCCAACATCATTGAAAATAAAATAAGAAATGTCCTTCTTCTATTGGATGGTCTTGGCATCCTTGTGAAAAATCACTTTGCCATATGTGTGTTTACTTATGATTTCACTAATACATTCCATTGGTCTGTATGTCAGTCTTTATTACTGTCCCACACTGATTATATTACTATAGTTTTGTAGTAAGCTTTGAAAAAAGGAAGTATTAGTTTAAAAATTGTCTTTCTTTTTCATATAGTTTTGAATATTAGGGATTCCTTGGGACTCTATATAAATTCTAGAGTAAATTTTCTTATTTTTAACAAAAAAACCCACATTATTAGGATTCTCATAGGAATTGCATTGAATTTGTCTATCATTTTTTTATAATATTAACACCTTAAGAGTATTTTCTTCCACACCATTAAAATGGCATTAATGTGTTCCTAATTACTTATCTCCTCTTTAATTTCCTTCAGCAGTATTTCATCATTTTAATTGTACAACTCTTTTACCATTTAGGTTAATTGCTGAGTATGTCATCTTCTTGTTGTTATCAAAAATAAGATTGCTGTTATAATTTGTTTTTCATACTATTCAATGTTGTTAGCATTTATAAATGTAACTAATTTTTCTGTTTGTTGATTTTGTATCTGACTATTTTGATTAATTCATTTATTTCTAATCACTTTGTAGTGTTACTTTTAGGAGTATAAGATGTATATGATTGTGTCATCTATATGCAAGATAATATGATCTTTTATTTCTTTTTCATGCCTGGTAGCTCTGGGTAAAAACTCCCAATACTATGCTAAATAAAATAATAAAAATGGCTATCTCTGCCTGACCTCATAGTAACCTTGAGGATTATGTTGGCTAGAGGGTATTCATACATGGATTTTATTATATAGAGTTGATTTCCTTCTATTCCTAGTTTTTAAAAAATTTTTTACCATAAAAGGTGCTAAATTTCATCAAGTGACTCTTCTGTGTCAATAGAGGTGATCATGTGGAGTATTTTCGCTCTATTCTGATAACATGGTATATGCATTCAACAATTTCTTCAGGTTGAATTATATTAGCATCCCAGGAATAATGCTCACTTGCTCCGTACATAATTCTATTGACATGTTATTGAATTTGGTTTGCTAGTATTTGTTGAGGATATTTGCATCAATGCTTCTTGGAGTTATTGGTCTGTAAATTTTTGGTTTTTCAGTTTTTTTTTTCTTGTGGTGTCATTTTCTGGATAAAATATGTCTTCTTATTTATCTCTATCTGTTTTTTTCTATCCATTGTTGAGAATAAAGCATTTAGGTCTTCAAGTATTACCATAGAAATGCTGATTTTCCCCTTAAGTTCTGTAAGTTTTGCTTCACATATTAAGGTCACCTGTAATTAGGTGCCTAAATATTTATAATAGTTATATACTTTTACTGAGTACTACCTGTTAGTAATAAATAATGACCTTGAAGTCCTGCTGCCCCTCAAGGATTCTGTTTAGATATATGTTTATAAACTTTTTAAAGATCCTTCACATGTAGTAAGTTGTTTTATTGTTCTTGTACAATGTGTGTCGTTCTACGTGATGGTGTGCATAGGTCTCTTAGACTTGATGACTTTCCTTCCATCCTTTGTGTGTGTGTGTGTGTGTGTTCATTAGACTCAGTGATTTCCATTGTCCTATCATCAACCACACCAATTCTTTTTTGTTACCTGTTCAAATCAAATCCACCTTTGAGTCCCTCCAGTGAATTTTTAGTTACAGTTGTTGCATTTTTCAGCTCCAAAATTTCTTTTAGTTTTCTTTTTTTTCCCTTCAGTTTTCTGTCTTCGTTGATATTTCTATCTTGTATTTCAGAAATGGTTTTATTTTTTTCTCCACCTCTTCCTTTAGGTCTTTTGGCAGTTGTTTAATTTTTAAAAATTTTTTTAAAATTTATTTATTTTGTTACCTGGTATTAAACCCAGGGGTGCTTAACTACTCAGCCATACCACCAGCCTTTTTTTTTTTTTTTTTGAAACAGGGTCTCACTAAGTTGCTTAAGCCCTTGCTAAGTTGCTGAGGTTGGCCTTGAATTTGGATTCTCTTTCCTCAGCCTCCCAAGCCACTGGGATTACAAGTTTAATTTTTTTTTTAAACACCTGATTTAATTTTTTTTCTAGTAGCTACGCCACCAGATATTTTTCAGGAACATCTTATAATGATTTATGTTTTTCCCTCCAATCTTCCATAATTTCCTGTTTCTTTGTATGCTTATCTAAAACTGAAATTTTGAATCTAATAATGTATTAATTTAAAAACTCAGACTGTGAATTTATACAACCAGGAGTTACTTCAACAAAGGTTAATTATAATTGTTGTTGCTGTTTTTGGTGGTTATTTCGTTATGTTTTGTTTTGTTTTAATTATTGTAGATTGTTTTGTGTCAAAGATCAGAGCATGGTGTGTAAATTTAAGGTCTTCTGAGGATTTTCCTCAGCCTATCCCTTTCTTGAAAATCTACTATCACTTTCTAATTTTTTTCTACATAAGCAGTCGCTTTTGAGCATTCTAGTCTATGATGTCTAGTCCCCCCAAAAAAATAGAAATGAAGAAAAGAGGAAAATGGAAAAGAGAAATGAAGTAGAGAGGGAAAGGTGCAGGTCTTCACTGGAAGTCACTTTTGCCTGGGAAGAAAGGTTCTGTAACAATAGGGAGCCAGTACACCAGAACAATGGCCACCTGCCAATGTGTTTACACTTCAACCTAAAGGCTAGAATTAATGATCAGGGCACAAGTCCCCAGTATTTGAAGGACATGGTTTTTAGTATCCATTTTGGCTCTTATAAGCTCTATGCACAGCTGTTTGTCACCCCACTGGAGATGACAGAGGGGCAGCTGTTATGATGCTGACAGCTGAAATTATCTGAAGTTAACCACAATTTGTCACCAAGCCTCACTTGGAAGTTGTTGGAAGTTGTAAGCCTTCAGGACTTCCGAGGTCAAAATTGTTGTATCAGACAGATTTTAGGAATGCAGTTGTCTGGGAGGAGAGACAGACACCTGCAGCTTTTTGCTCCACCAGTCTTCCAGAATCCTTTCTTCCTAACTTGTTTTGAAGCATTGCTTCCTTCCCCCATATCTTAGCGAAAAGGATTACTATTGACTGTAGGGGTCAAGAATGAATGATGGGTTTGTTTGAATCATCTCAAGGCAGGAGGGTTATTTTTCACTCGGTGAAATTCCACCAATTTGAGATTGCTCCGATTATGCTGCCCATTAGCTCAGAAGGCCCTAGGTTCAAATACACCACTCAGAAATGAAGGAAGTGGGCATAACCTGCTAAGCCCCAGCCAAGTTGTCTTTGCCATTTTCTTCCTGTTTTCTCAGGAAGTTCTTCACTCTGAATCCCATTGGTGTTCCTGCACATTTTAATAAAGCTCCATTTGTTGTTAGATCCAGTGTCCATCAGAGCTGGGTCATGCCACCATGCCCCTACTTTTCACTTATTTCCATGTCTTTATTTCTTAAATTTCTCATTCCTTTAATATTTCTAATCTGACTCAGCACCTTAGTTTGGAGAAACTGTGTAAACATCACATGGGTCATGATAATTGATTTCTCAATTATTTAATAATTTCACATAATTTATGTTAGTGGACATATGTACACACTCTGAAAATATTATTGAATGTAATTTCTTAATTTTTAATTGTCTGAAAGTGTATAATTTCACAAAACAATGATTTTTAAATGAGAAATTAATGGAATATTTAATCTTAAATATCTAAGCATTTGAGGGTAACAGGTATCTTTTTCTACTGTATACAGGCATTAAAAATGAAGATGGGTTAATTGCACAAAATGAACAATAAGCTATCAGTGAATAAAGAATAATGCTATTCTACACTTGTAAGAGATATGTTTTCCTATGAACTCATTATATAATATAATCTTTAGATGAAGAAATTGCTATAACTTTCATTAAAGAGCCTTATGTGCCTAAAAGTAAACACTATAAATAATATGCTCACTAATGTTAACCTTTAAATATCTTTGTCAGAAAAGTTAACATGCATGAACATTTTTCATATTTCTAGAAGTATAACTTTGACTTTTTTTAAGAAAATTAACTCTAAAATTTGATATAGTGCTCACAACTGAAATATATTTGAAATATCCACAAACTGCTAAGTTGTCATTTCTTCATGGCTATTTAGATTTGCATACACAAAACTAATGTTTTGGTAAAGGCACCAAGTTTGTCATGTGTAAGACATTATTCACAGTGTGTTTCCTGTTATTTTGCATAGCATTATTCTTTGTAAAAATAATGTTTTGGCCTCAGGAGGAATATTACAATTCAATGCACAGCAATATATTTTTGGTAGAGAGCCATGGTACTATGGTTTAATTTTTTTTGAATTACCTTGACAATCCAGTCAACAGAGTTGAGAAACAGAAAAACAAAGAGAGAAAAAGAATAAATTATAGAGAACAAGAACAATTCAGATCTTATTTTTTTAAAGTCTGAAAAATGTGATAGTCAAAGTGTTAGTAGATACAAGAAAGCTATCTGGGTTTTAAAAATTATTACTTAATAAATAATGATTCTATATTATTATAATGATAAGGCATTAAAAGGGAGATGTATCTTGTACCACATACCACCCTGTAAAAAGGATATATACTTAATATAAATTAAAATTATAGACTAAGCTTTAAAATTAGTGATAAAATAAAACGATTGCTGTTTGGTGAGATAATCCCATCTTTGTGATATGCCTATTGTTGCAATTTTAATGATAGGAACTATATAACTCCTATTAGTTCTTTTTAACTTTTTTCGGGGGGGCAAGGATTAAATTCAGGGGCACTCAACCACTGAGACACATCCTCAAGCCCTTTATGTATTTTATTTAGAGACAGGATCTCACTGAGCTGCTTAGTGACTCACCATTGCTAAGGCTAGGTTTGAACTTGCTGTACACCTGCCTCAGCCTCCTGGGCTGCTGGGATTATAGGCGTGTACCACTGTGCCTGGGTTCTTTTCAACTTTTAATTTGCCTTTTCTCACAACTGTCATTATCAATAAAGGAATTATAACATGAAATACTTTCTTAGTGTTTGATATATACTCATATATAAATATTCAAATAATTGCACGTTCCAGTACTAAATTACTCTCCTCTACTCACAATTAATTTTTCTATACTAGTTGTCATATATAAATGTGAGTTACAATAGTCTCTGCTAAATTGCCTTATGTTCACTAGTGATAAAATAATTGAAAATATACTTGTTGAGTTGAATATATAAAATGCAAAGTGTTAAAATTATTTTAACTAACCAAAGTGTCTTAAGGTCAAAAATATTTTTGATATTATTATTGTGCATATGTACAGAAATCTGGAAAAATTATTTCCTTATTTCTAAATGAATTTGTGAAACTTCAAATATTTCAAAACCGTAATGCATTTCTAAAATAAGGAAGAAAGGAATATGATTTTGATTTGGCATTATATCAAATGATGCAGGTGCATTGACTTGTAAAGATAAATAATGCATGAATGGATTTTTGCAAAATTTGCAATAAAGCTTCAACTTGTTTATGAAAGAATACATTTCTAGAATGGACTTCCTCTGCACTTTCAACCTGAATAAGATGGTCTGCCACCTCTCTCATTATATCTGCAGTGTCTGCAGTTTCTTTGGATTTGGTCTTAACCTAGTCCTATTGCTTCCATGTGAAATGTTTCCTTTGAAGTCAATGGAAGCTCTGCATGTGGGAGAGATCCGTGGTGTGTGGAGAGAGATGAGAATTGCAAATATGGTTTTGAAACATCATAAAAAACATACTTATTCAAAAATTTAAACAACTAAGCCTAGAGTTGATATATAATGTCAGTGCATTTACATACCAAAACCTCAAACATGACTTGATTCTTTGTTTTGCTCTGGGTTATTTCTAATATCTTTAAATATAAAATTGTGAATGCCAGCAAAAAATTCAATGAGTTACCATGTCCTATTTATTTATGAGACAAGCAACAGCATCATAGCTCCATTGCACTTATCTCAAACATGCTATACCCCCAACTATTAAAAATCTTTTTTCGTACCCATCAATTTTTTCCTCTGTATACGGCTGCCATCTGCTATTACTCTTTTTTGGAGCATTTCTCTTTTGATTTCTATCATTTCTATCCTTTTATTTGTCTTAATTTTATAGAAAATCTTAAAGGTTTTAGTAATTTCTATCTTTGAGCTTCTCCCATTTGTGAGCCCATTCAAATCAAAAACTGTCATCTCCACCAATCTGCTGGTTATAAACAAGGTTATTAACACTTCTAAGTCCAGTGATCAATTCTCAGTCTTAAGTCACATTGTTTGATCTAGTTGACCACCTCTATTCCTTGATTCATTTTTTTCAATGGGCTTTGGTTTTAAAAGACTTTTCCCTATCTGGCCATTTTAGACCCTGTTCCTTTTTCTGTTCCGTCACCCTGACCACTACGTGTTGTGCCTGAGGACTTGGTCATTGGATCTCTTCTTTTTTCTCATCCACATCTTTTTTTCTGTTGATCTCAGACAGTCTTACAACTTTTCAAGTTTCTTGGGCATATGGTTTCTGAATTTTTATTTCCAGCCCCAATCTCTCTGTGAACTTCAGATTTATTTATCATACTGTCTAATAGACATCTCAAACTGAACAGCTCAACACTGAATTCATGGTTTTCCTCTTTCTGCCTTTAAAACCATGATTTTGTCAATGTCTCTCCCATATCAATAAACACCATTTGTTAAATTGCTCAAGAATAAAATCTTAAACACTCCTTATTTTTTCCATCTTTTCATTTAATACCAGAATCCTATCTTCACAATACATGAATAAACTGGATACTTCTCACTACCTCCACTCCAAACCATTATCATCTCTTGCAGGAATTTTTTGCAGTTCCCTTCCTAATGTTCTTCCAGTTACATGATTATCACCTCTTAGTCTGTTGTCCACACAACTATTGGACAGTCTACTAAAATTTAAAAGAAAATAAAAATAAAACATCATTTATCCCATCAAAATTCCCCAATATTTGATGCCCAAGAAAGCCTTGTATTAATCTCTTTCTGATACTATAACTGATTCACATAGGCAAGGTAATTTATAAATAAAAGGGGTTAAACTCAAAGTTTTGGAAGTCCAAGGGCATGGCAATAGCATCTGCTTAATATTTGGTAAGTGCCTACATGCTGGTGGGGACTCTCTGCAGGATCCCAAAGCAGTGCGTGACACCACACGGGAACAAAATTTGAAAATCTTCAATAAAATCTATCCTCTTCTTATATAGCCAGTGTTTCATT
Source organism: Marmota flaviventris (assembly GCF_047511675.1). NCBI lineage: Eukaryota > Metazoa > Chordata > Mammalia > Rodentia > Sciuridae > Marmota > Marmota flaviventris. Next base: position 55,498,870 of record NC_092512.1, on the reverse strand, counting down.
AGATTGAAGTCTCATCCTTATGACCCCATTTAACTTAAATTAGCTCCCAAAGGTCGTACCTCCAGATGTCATAGTCAGACTAAGTTTCCATCATCACAGTGGGGGTTACATTTCAACATGACTTTCGTTGAGGGTATTAAACCTACAGGAAAGATGGAAGTGATCTACCTACCTAGTTAATTTATTAGACCTGATTTCACACTATTCTTATCTTTGCCCATCCCTTGCATTCGGCCTAGCTTCTTGGTAACTTTTTGAACCTGCCTGTGGAACACCTGCTTCAGAAAATTTGGACTTCTAACTTCTAAGCATAGAATGGATTTATTTTTCACAGTTTGGGATGCTGGTAACTGCAGGAAGGCCCAGGAAAAACTTACTTCCTGGTGAAAGTTCTCTATTTTATTTATAGATAGCTGCTAACATGATGAGGGTGGGGAACAGAGAGATATTTTTGCTTTTTTGCTCTCTTCTTATAAGTACACTAATTCCATTATTCCATGACTAGGTATCCTACTTTCATTACCTCATTAAACCTAACTACTTTATAAAAACCTGACCTCCAAACACCATTGCATGGGGATTTGGAATTCAACACATAAAGTTTGGGTGAATACAATAATCCAGTCCATATCAGAACTTACTGATATATATGTGAGATAGTAATAAATACGTACATATTATATATAATACATAATATATGGTTAACATACAATTTATTAATCTACAGGATATATAAAGAATTCAAAAAATTCAATTTAACCCAGTTATCCCACTTCTAGGTTTATACCAAAAGGACTTAAAATCAGCATACTACAGTGATGCAGCCACATCAATGTTCAAAGCAGTTCAATGCACAGTAGCCAAACTATGGAACCAACCTAGGTGCCCTTCAAGAAAATGTGGTATTTATAGACAATAGGATATTACTTGACCATAAAGAAGAATGGGGTTATGGCTTTTGCAGGTAAATGGATGGGGCTGGAGAATATCATGCTAAGAACAATAAGCCAATCCCCCAAAACAAAGGTCAAATGTTTTCTCTGATAGGCAGATGCTAATTCGCAATAAGAGGGGCAGCTAGGGAAAAATAGATACACTTAGGATTAGGCAGAGGGGAATGAAAGGAGGGTAGGAGATATAGAGGTAGGAAAGATAGTAGGATGAATCTGACATTATTACCCTATGTATATATATGATTACATGACCAGTGTGATTCTATATCATGTACAATCAAAAGAATGAGAAGTTATTCTCTATGTATGATGTGGCAAAGTGCATTCTACTGTCATCTATAACTAATTAGAACAAATAAAAATGAAATAAAATTATAAAAAAGACACAAGTATATAATATATGTAATTCATAGTGTTCTCACATAAATCTAAGTATTATGAGAGAAAACAGAATTTTGTCCATTTTTCTTTATTCGTAGAACAGTCCCTGATATGTGAGGTATCCTCAATAAATAATTATGGAATGAATGGAAGGATTGCCAATTAGATCACAGTCTCCAGTAGACAATTTTCTTTTGTAAACTAGTTGATGGAAAACTACTAAGCTGGGAAATAAATGGGTTGGGTTTGAAAAATGTGCTTTATTTAACCCATTTCAGCCATTTCACTCTTTATGGCTAATATTTTGTGCACTATTTATGATATCTTTTCTTATCCTAAGGTCAGAGAGTTTTGCAACTATGATTTGATCTACAATCTTTAATTTTTATTTCACTTATTTCTTTCCTTTTCCATTCAAGTATAAAATACATTTGGATCATGGTTTTATCTATTATGTATCTATTAAGTACACTAAATAAGTGCGAAAGACATTATTGTGGAAAGTTTCTGCTGTTACCTGTTCTATAAATATGATGCCATATATGTGTGAGTGTCCTCTGCACTCTCTTCCGTCCCACTCATTTATCTGTTTACCTTTTAAACAATGTGGTTCTCTCCCAATTGCTACATCATTTAAACACAGCATGGTATCAGGTAAAAAACCTACCCTCTTAGTTTTGTGTGCTCCTTTAAGGATGCTTTGACTATTCTTGGCCATATTTACTTCCATATACATAGACATATGATTTTTTTTCTCCCTCGGAGCTACAGGTCCCCACAAGGTATTCATATACAGTGGTTAAAGCTATTTATCGCTCAGGATGTTAATCTAGCTTTGTTTAGAATAGGAGACCTCAGTAGACAGAGAACACATAAAACCATGAAATGAGACTAAGGCATGTAGAGAGAGAAGAAACGTTTATTGTAAGAACCTATTGATTACTAACACTTAAGGGGCAGGAAGAAAATCCTCAATGAGTATATAGAGAGGTAGCTTTAAAAAGCAGAAGTCAGAATTGTCTCTGAAAATAAAAACAAAGGGTATTTCAGGGAAAGAATTGCCACAACCTTCTGTGATGGGTGTCATGTTAGAAAAGCACTGAAAGTGAAATTGGTGTTCTTAACAGGAGCAATGACCACAGCTGCTGGATTCCAGTAGGTTCGGCAGTGAGTGTGAGAGGATGGCATACAATCAGCAAAGGTAGAAAAACATATTACAACATAAAGTGGTTATATTATATGCTTAGTGCTAAATAAATTGTGATATTTGCAACATATATTTTCAAGATGGATGAGATCTGACTTTTTAAATGCTTTTTTCTCTTTATAAGTTTTTAAAAGTCTCTTAAATTTTAGATCAGTAACCCCATCCAAATAATTTTTTTGTGTGTGGCGGGGACATGAACAAGGAACACTCTATAACCCTTTTCATTTTGTTTATTTTATTTCATTTTATTTGATTTTGTTTTTAGGACATGGTCTCACCAAGTTGATGAACCTGACCTTGAATCGTCCTGCTTCAGCCTCCTGAGTAGCTGGGATTACATGTGTGCACCACCACAGCCAGCTCAAACAATTCTTAAAGTAGAATGAAACTGTACTATTTCACATTAATGTAAGAGCAGTTAGACAGTTTTTAAAGCTGTAGCTCAGTGACAGAGCGCTTACCTAGCACGTGGGTTTGATCCTTAGCACCACATAAAAATAAACAAATAAAATAAAGGCATGCTATTCATCTACAACTATTAATTTTTTTTAAAAAAAGGTCAGTTACAACAACAAATTATTAAAAAAAGATGCATACATATGTTAAACTGGTTGCTTAAATCCAAAACATGTATCAATTTGTCAACCTTTGATATAAGTAGTCTTTTAGGGTAGTGTGACTTATGATTTTTGAATTGTTGCCTTGTATAAATCACCAATGATGTATTGACTCTGAGTATAAATATTGGTTTCTTTAAAGTAGAACAATAATTTAGACACATGTAAATCACCCTGAATGATGAAAGATTAAATTGCATTTTAAAATTTTCAGTCTTTTATTGGTATATCAATTCATACTTAATTAGATAATAATTATTGAGCTACTAAAATTATTTGAATCATTTTAAGTCATTCAACTTAAATTTCAGACATACAATTTTAATTTATATATATATATATATATATATATATATATATATATATATATATATATAATTATTTTATACAATTAGATAACCACTTAACTTGCCATAAGAAATGTATAAATACAGCCAAATTTCAGTAAGCACTAAAATTCAGGTTGCCCAGAAAAAAAAAGAGACCAGCCAACATGTATGCAAAGCATGCCAAGACCATTAGTCAGTATGTTCAAAGAAAGAGCAGAGGACATTTGATGATCAAGTGAGTCTATGACAGAGAAGTTGAGCTAAAAGACCACCCACCTAAATTAACTATCATGTATACCTTTATTATTTGGTATGGAATTTCTTAATCCAATTAGCAAACTTCAGGACAGAGGACTATAAGATAAATTAAGTTAAAGGAAAAGGAGTAGAAAAAGAGTATTTTAGAAAAAAGGGTGCTTTCTGAACATTTTTAATATGTATATTTTATTTCTAATAGGCATGAAATAATCATACCTATTTTTGGATAGAGTGTGATATTTCAATCTATGTATACAATGTGCAGGCTTCCAAGACTGGCTTTGGATTTAGGATACTCCTGCCTCAGCCTCCTGTGTAGCTGGGATTATAAGCATGCACCACCAAGACCGGAAAGTGATAATCTTTAATTGTTCAATAATGCCTTGTATGTTAAAAGTTTCTAAAGACCCTTCAACACTGGAATTAAAATAATTTAAAAATGTAATGTAGTTTTGCATTACTCTTATCAAAAAATACTTAAAGGTAACTTCTCTGGAATTATAGGAAAAAAACAAAAAAATATGTAAAGCTTCCTCCCATTTTAATATGAGTCAATAAGTGCCATGTAGGTTGTATAGATAGTGGATATAAATTCTAATCAGTCATCAGAATCATCTAGGTGGTACAACATTTCCAAACCTGGTCCCAGGATAGAGGTGTTGCTTAATGGTAGAGTGCTTGCCTAGCATTCATGAGGCTCTGAGGCCCTGGATTTGATACTCATTATCTCACACACAAAAAAAAAAGGAGGAGGAGGAGGAGGAGGAGGAGGAGGAGGAGGAGGAGGAGGAGGAGGAGGAGGAGGAGGAGGAGGAGGAGGAGGAGGAGGAGGAGGAGGAGGAGGAGGAGGAGGAGGAGGAGGAGGAGGAGGAGGAGGAGGAGGAGGAGGAGGAGGAGGAGGAGGAGGAGGAGGAGGAGGAGGAGGAGGAGGAGGAGGAGGAGGAGGAGGAGGAGGAGGAGGAGGAGGAGGAGGAGGAGGAGGAGGAGGAGGAGGAGGAGGAGGAGGAGGAGGAGGAGGAGGAGGAGGAGGAGGAGGAGGAGGAGGAAGACTGGTCCCAATCCCCAGAGGAGAAGTAGAGATGAAGAGTCCTGGCTTCCATGTGGGTCCTTCCTCCATCCCTCCCTGCCTCCCTCCCTCCTTTCCTTCCTTTCTTCCTTCCTTCCTTCCTTCCTTTTTTATTGAACCCAGGACTCCATGCATGCTTTGCAGGTGTTCCACTGTGAAGCTCTATTTCCAGCCCTATTTTCATTTTTGTTTTTACTAATTAATAACAATTCATGCATACAATGCAAAATCTAAAAAATCATATAATGTAATCAAATGGAAAGTTTCCTCCAAACTGTTTATCTTCTTTTTTCTTTCCTTTCCAGGGACAACTACTCAAGTTCCCTTTTAATCTTATGACATTTACTGTGTATGCATAAATTTATATAATCTATCTTCTGTTGAAAAGTGGAATTTCACCGAATGCACTGACACATAATCCTAGCTACTTGGGAGACTGAGGCAGGAAGTTTGAAAGTTTAATGCTAGTCTAGGCAACTTAGAAAGATGCTGTCTCAAAGTTAAAAGAAAAAAATAGTCTGGGAATTTAGCTCACTCATATAGCACTTGTCTACCATGTGCAATGCCCTGGGTTCAATCCCTAGGATTGCCTCCCCCTCCACCCCCACTCCCACCTGATACAAGGTAGGATTTCATACCTATGTACTTTGGTTCTTCACTTAATATAACTTGGAGGTTGTTTTATATATTGACATTATGTACCATATTGACCTAACCAGTCTCATTTTAATAAAATGCACATTGTTTTTGTTGTGGTTTGAATGTGACGTGTCCCCCAAAAACTCATGTGTGAGACAATGCAAGGTTTGGAGGAGAAATGATTGGGCTATAGCCTTAACTTAATCAGTAAATTAATCCCAGATGGGATTAACTGGATGTTAACTGGAGGCAGATGGGGTGTGGCTGAAGGAAGTGGTTCATTAGCGGCTATGGGGTATGTATTCGATTCTGACCAGTTGGAAACCTCTCTTTTTCCTCTCCGATCACCAAGTGAGCTGCTTCCCTCTGCCACACTACTCCACCATGCTGTACTGCCTCACCTGGAGACTGAGAAATAAAACCACCTCTCTGTGGATTGAGACTTCTGAAACCGTGAGTCCTCAAATAAACTTTTCTTCCCTAAAATGTTCTGGTCAGATCTTTAGTCACCTTAGTGACAAAGCTGACTAAAACAGTTTCCAGATCTTTCTACATGAGCTCAGATAAGTTAATTACTAAAATTGAGCAAATTGTGTATGTATGAATACACAAATAGGCCACAGTGAAACATCATTCTGCATAATTAATATGCATTAATAAAAAATTAGCAAAAATTTTGATATCAAATAGAACTTCTGATTTCTTCTTTACCTCACCCTATTATATTATATTATATATATATATATATATTTTTTTTTTTTCGAAGTATGACTTTTCTAATTTTAGGTAATTCTAATTTTAAAATCCCACCTGTGATTTTTATTTTTTTATTTTGATTTATTTTTTTTTCCCTTAGGTGATCTTAATTAGCCATATTGGGAAACCACTGATGCGGATTATAAATGACCTAGCAAAATACTATGTCTGACTGGGATAAGCAATAGAGGCTTCTTAGTGGAGGTTGGATTTGGGAAAGCAGAGAGAGAGGAGAAGTAGACTGTTTCAAGAGGGTAAGAGAAGAGTGGTCAAAGGCATATGATGGAAAGAATATAGATTTGATAAGAGATAGGTGATTCTAACTGTATGGAACTGTATAGAAGCATACTATGACAATATCTTCTTTTTTATCTTTTGATTATTATTGGCTATGAAACAATATAAATAACTTTGACATTACTCAATTTAGAGAGGGGAAAAGTTGGTAGAATTTGTAGAGTCATGTATCAATTATGGTTAAATTTTTCAGTATATTTCCAATAGTTGGGGGTATAGCATGTTTGAGATAAGTGCAATGGAGCTATGATGCTGTTGCTCCCAACAAATATTTGTCAAATGAAATAATGTATTTCATATATTACTTTTTTAAAAAAGAAATCCTTCTATTGTACATGTATTCAACAGAAATAAAATTGGTTTGTTGAAAAGAAGCCCATGTTCACATGTTTAAGGGAGCACTAGTTAAAATCGCCAAGATGTGAAATCAACCTGGTGTCCATTGATACATGCATGAATAAAGGGGGAATATGAATATATATATATATATATATATATATATAATAAACTTTTCTTCCCTAAAATTGTTCTGTATATATTATATATATATATATATACACACATACACACACACACACACACACACACACACATATATATACTGAGAAATAAGGACTGAGTACTGAGTTTAAGGACTGTGAAATAAGGCCAGTCCTGGAACAGATTCAAAAATAACCATTAGTATACTACTGACACACTTTCTCTCTTACCCCAAATCTCTCTCTAGAATACCAGATTCATATATTCAGCTTTGCTTTTAACATTATTTCTACATGATCTCAAATAGGTTAATTACTAAAATTGAGCAAATTATGTATGTATGAATACACAAATATGCCACAGTGAAACATCATTTTGCATAATTAATATGCATTAATAAAAATTAACAAAAATTTGATATCAAATAGAACTTCTGATTTCTCCTCTACTCAACCTACTATATTATATAGACTCTGATTGAGTTCTATCTTTTGATGATTTTCAAATCTTAACACCCTACAAATTTGAATAACTATCTCAAAAATGGCTGTAAACTATAGGGATGTGGTGCACACCTGCAATTCCAGCGAACTCTGGAGGCTGAGGCATGAGGTTCACAAGTTCAAAGCCAGCCTCAGTGACGTAACAAGGCCCTAAGCAACTTAGTGAGATTCTGTCTCAAAATAATAATAATCAAAAGTGATGGGGATGTGGCTCCATGGTTAAGCGCCTCTGGGTTCAATCTCTAGTACCAAAAGGGGAAAAAGAAAAGAAAGAAAATTGTGGTAGGCCTATTAATTTGTTATTAATCAATATGCTTTTACTCTATTTTTACCTTTTATGAAATCGATGATTAGCTAGCTACTTGGACAAAGTCATCATGAATCCTTGTGATTTCATCTCTAGTGATCATAATAACTCTAATAGGAAAACTATTAGAGGAACAAAGCAGAAGCTGACAGGGCAACTGATCTTCCCAACATGCAGAACTATCCTTCCAGGGTTAACTACTTGAGAGTTTTCTTCTTTTTATAAATAATAGGGGCAATTCCTTCATAGATCAATTAGGAATACCTGAGGAAAGTAAATTTGTTACCAAAATTTAACCATGTCAACATCAAACCCCAAGACCTCAGTTTTAGTCCAATTTCCATTATACTATATTTTCACTGTAAAAAATAAAAACACTGTACTATTAGAAGGGAACATCTAATTATTTCCATACAGATACATCAATCAGTATATATAAATATTCTTTGTATCGTATGCATGAACAGAACATAAATCATAATATTAGCTTGCCCTTTCAGGTATTATCTTGTAATTGAGTGATACATCTGATGTACACAAGAGGCAAAGCCAGAAAATGAGCAAAAGTCATTTGGGAACTTGGGTATAAAAATTGCTACCTATAGAAAAATAAAAACTTAGCAATGCAACCTTTTCTCTTTTTCAGGGATTCTCATAGTGTGATACCCATGATATCCATCATAATCACATACGCATTCACATACGCATTCTAAAAATTATGCCTAATTTTTTTCAAATAATACTTGTAGATTAGCATACATAAATTGATTCCATTCTATTCTATTAAGTCAGAATCTTCAGGGAGAAGATCTAGAAGGTATCCAGGTGGTTTTTACACAAGTTGAAAAACTTCGACTCAATCGTCTAGGTCTAAGGGCTTAACACATTTCTATGACAGACATTTTTGAGAAAAGAAAGCACAAAAAGTGCAACCAAGATTATTTTCATCAATTATTTTGAATCTGTTTTCATTCTTTGAAAAAATCTAGAAAATTCTTCTTGCAGTACAAGAGAAAGAGGACAGGGCTTTCATTGCAGAATGGCAAGGGAAAAATAACCAACAAAAACACAATTTAAGGATTATTTTTTTAAATAATTAAATTTATTGAAAAAAGGAAGGGTTTTAACTAGATGTTCTAATGTATAGAACATTAAAATGATTTAAAAATATAAAATGATAGAGATATGCTTTTAACTATTTGCTGTAAAGAACAAAAGAAAACATAAAAGTTAGCACTTTGATATTTTTCTCTTTATAACTCAGCTTCTAGTTGATGTCAATTTCCTAACAAGTATTTGAAGGAATTACATCATTTAAGTGATGAAATGAAAAGAAGAAAAAGATAGAGAAAAAGGAGGAGGAAAAGAATGGGGAGTTCCAAAGGGAGGAGGAAGGAGAAAAGGAAGGAGAAGGAATTGTAATGAAAATGAAAGAGAAAGAAGCCTGATAAGGAACTATGAAGATATCCTCACAGTTCCATGAGCAATTTCCAAGTTATGAGAATGGATTAAAAAGAGTCAAGGAAATGAATGGATGCTATTGTGCTAATTACTATACATATAAGTCTTTACATTAAAAAAATGTACAAAGACAAATCCATGAAAAAGTAGGGAATTTTTATATACTACATATAGTTTCTAACTATACCAACTTCCTCAATTATTGCTTTCAATCATTCTAATACTAAAGAATGAAAACATACATTTGAGATTTTTTTACATTGCCATATCAAACTCCCAAAGTATTTTTTCAAGAAATATTACTTAAAAGCATCAAGGGGATGAAAATAAATTCCATATGGCTTGCTTACATATGCTAAAAGAAAACTTTATTTTTCTAATCTGAGAAAACATCTGTACTTTATAACACATTTTTAGGTGTGTGTTATAGTCTGTTTTTCATCCAAATTGGTTAGGCCACCATAATGTTCTTTTATTCAATAGCAGGAATGCATTTTTAACTCTTTTGTTTTAATTAGCCCCAAATTGATAGCTTTGTGGGTTTTTAAAATTCTTTTCATGTTTATGCCTACTTTTTTCAAATAATACTTGAAGATTATCATACATTAATAGCTTCAGAGAAGAAGGCTCAAAGAAAGTAGCTGTCACCCACACTAACTTTTTTTTAATGTTTTACACAATCTTTTATGTTGTTCATGCATTCAGATAATGCCATTTCTAGTAAAAATTAGACATCACATATATATTTTTACGCATCAACAAAAATTTCAAAATAACATGCTTTTTAACACTACATAATACTTCAATTTTGTGCTATTTCTGTTTTGTGTTATTTTGTCCATTTAAACAAGTGAATCATGATGAAATATGAGAGAATCAGAGCACTATCTTAATTTAATATTTGTAGCTAATTTTGTTTTACACAATTTTGTCTTTCATTTGGGTAAATCTTTTCTAATCAAAATTATTATCCATTATGTTGTACTAATGAAAGGATATTTGCTTAAAAGAATATTTTCATTTGTAGTTTCAAATGCAGACATAATTGATCTCAGAAAGAGGCAGTGACACTGTGACTGAGAAAATCTCCACTTTAAAAAAAATTCCAGACTAACATTTCAGAGTAGAGGGAAGCTCAGAACTTTGAGTCTAGTATATGAAAAATTATAATAAATAAAAAAATAGACCATAGTGATATAAAGTGACTACAAGTTTATCCAGTTTTCTGTTGCACACTTGCTTTGCTTCTACCTCTGGAAGGTACCTTGCTACTTTGTCTGTACTACTTTATTTAGAAAAAGCATCCTTTAAATTTAAATGTGGATTTGCCTATGTCTGCTTCAAAACTTTTGTTATGAATTTAAATTTCATTCATTTATCCAGGGTTGTAAAGCACACACACACACACACACACACACACACACACACACACACACCATGCAATAGAACCAAAGATTTGGAAGTCGTATATGTGCACAAAACTGAATGTTTGATATAGAGTCCGTTGCCATCTCTCTCTCTCTCTCTCTCTCTCTCTCTCTCTCTCTCTCTCTCTCTCTCACACACACACACACACACACACACACACTTAAATCTCACAGTCTGCTAGGGAATGGAAGCCAATAAGTAAAGGCATCATAAGTGATTAAGTCTTTCTACTTTATGTAGCAGGCTTCAATCAGGTAATTACATTCTACCTTAAGGTTGTGGCACTTACTTAAGGTGTAATGAAAATATGCATTTATATTTAACTAATTTTTTTCCTGGAGGAGAGGAAGCCAACATTTTACACTTAAAAAAAAGCTATTTCCATGATACATTCATTTTTAGGCTATGACTCATGGCACTGCCTTTAATTGTTCTATTGACATTGACGATTGAATACTGCAACATTTTCTTTTTCTGCTTATCACTTTAGCAGATTGCTAGATTACTTTCCCCTGATTAAAAATGGCTATTTCTTACCCAACTTGCTTCTTATAGTGTCAGTTGATATTTTAAAGCAATAGGTAATCAATCTCCTCCTTTCAGTTTACATAATGTTGGGAAATTTTGCATGATTTCTAAGCAAAAATGCTCTTTCTTCATCATATCTTTATCTCTAGGCTTCAATATAGTAGTCATCAACTTTAAAGTTATAATATTAATTCTTTCCAAAATTATTTTATTAGTTGTTGATGGACCTTTATTTATTTATAGGTTGTGCTGAGAATCAAACCCAGTGCCTCATACATGCTTGGTAAGCTCTACCAGCAAGCCACAACTCCAGCTCCATAACATGAATTCTTCAGTGCACCATCCTACCAAAAATGATGATGTGTTATTTCTTTTCTTCTTACTTTTTAATTTTAGATTACTTTAAAATTTTTATTAGTCCATAATAATGGTATGTATTGGAATTTATTTTGAAATGATCAGATATGCTTGGAATATAATTTTCTCCACTTCAGTCCTCTTTCCTTCCTCTCCTTCCTCCCCCTGTTCCTTTTCCTCTAGTCTACTGATTTTCTTTCTATGTTTTAAAAAGTTTTGTTTTTAATTTCTGCTTTATAGATAAACCTAAAGATGAAATTCTCTGTGGCATATCCATATATATACACATAGCATGATTTGCCCAATATCCTTGCATCCTCCTCTATACCCTTCTACTACCCCACTGATATCCCTTCTATTTTCATGAGATTCCCCTCCCCACTTTTTTTCTCTAATTTTGTTCTAGATTCTGTGTATGATAGAATACATTTGACCCTTGACTTTCTGGTTCTGGCTTATTTCACTAGGATGATGTTCTCTAGTACCATACATTTACCAGCAAATGTGAGAATTTCTTTCTTTATGGATGAGTAAAATTCCACTATGTATATATACTATATTTTATTTATCCATTCATTTGTTGATGGGCACATGGACTGATTCCATAAGTTGGCTATTGTGAATTGTGCTACTATAAACATTAATGCCTGTATCACTGTAATATGATATATTTAATTCTTTTGGATAAATACCAAGAATTGGGATAGCTGGTTCATATGGTTGTTCCATTTCTAGCCTTGTGAGTAATCTCCATACTGCTTTCCAAAGTGGTTGTACTAAATGCGATCCCACCAATAATGTATATTTTCCCTCCATGCTTCACCAGCATTTATTATTATTTGTACTCTTGATAATTGCCATTTTATTGGAGTGGAATGAAATCTCAACATAGTTTTGATTTGTATTTCCCTGATTGCTAGAGATGTTGAATATTTTTTCATATACTTTTTGGCTATTTGTATTTTGTCTTTTGAGAAATGAATACTTTATTCTTTCAACCATTTATTTGAGTGTGTGTGTGTGTGTGTGTGCATGTGTATATGTTTTGAATCCTTTTTCTATTCTGGATAATAATCCCATCTGATTAAATCTTTGCAGCTGGAAAAGATTTTTCTCTCATTCTGTAGGTCCTGTCTTTATGCTCTTAATTATTTCCTTTGCTGTGCGGAGCTTTTTAATTTGATGACATCTAACTTATTAATTTTTAAAATTTTATTTCTTGAACATTAGGGATCTTATTAAGGAAGTTTGTGCCTGCACCAATATGTTGTGTTTTCTTCTAGCAGTTACAAAGTTTCTGGTCTAATTCTTAGGTCTTTGATCCACTATTTGTTGACATTTAGCAGGGTAAAAATGATATATTTTCATTCCTTTCAAAGGGTATTCAGTTTCTTAGGTACCATTTGTTTAAAAGGCTATCTTTTCTCCAACATATATTTTTTGAGTATCAGATGACTGTATCTGTGTGAATTTGTCTTTGTGTCTTCTATTCCAATTCATTGGTTTTTCCATTTGTTTTGATGTCAATACCATGCTATTTTTGCTACTATAGGTCTGTAGTATAATTTGAGATCTGGTTTTGTGATGCCTCCAGCATCACTCTTATAATTTAGGATTATTTCACCTATTTTGAGTCTTTTATTTTCCATATATATTTTAGGACTATTTTCTCTAGTTCTGTGAAGATTATCATTGGTATTTTGATAGGGATTTCATTGAATCTGTATAATATTTTTGTAACATAACCATTTTGACAATATTCTTTCTGCCAATCCAGGAATATGGGAGGTCTTTTAATCTTCTGAGGTCTTCAATTTTTTTTCTTGAATGTACTATAGTTTTCATTCAGAGGATTTTCTCCTCCTTTTTTTGATTTATTCCCAAGCCCTCCCTCCCTCCCTTCCTTTTTTTTCTCTTTCTTTCTTTATAGTTATTGTGAATGCGATATTTTTACTTCTTTCTTCGAAGATTCATTATTGGAGTATAGGAAAGCATAGGTCTGTGTTATGTTCATCTGTATGCTGCATTTTGCTGGATTTGTTTATCAGCTCTGGAAATCTGAAAGAATCATTTTGGTCTTCTAGATATCAGATCATGGCATCAGCAAAGAAACAATTTGACTTCTTCTTTTCCCATTTGTATCTCTTTAATTGTCTTAACTTTCTAATTAAACCACCTTGAAATCTAGTCCTTGAAACTAGCCAGAGCAATCAGGAAAGCTAAGGAACTATACCACTCAGGGCTATATCTTGGAAAATTTAGAAATAAAAACATAAACTATTCATATCTCTCATATTTGTGATAAGAAAATATGTCTTTCATTAAAGTCATTAAATTTTAAAGGTAATTTTGATTTATAAAATATTATTTGAATAATTACAAACGTCAGAACATCTTTATGATTAAAGAAAATAAGTGCATTTGGGGGTATTTTACTCCAAGAAGAATATGTTTCTCAAACCAATGTTAAATATGATGATCAGCTGAAAACACACACCAAATATGTATATTCACATATGTGATTGCAATATGATAAAGAGAAAAGCAAGATAAAATATTGTATATAGAAATAAGCAAAATAATATTTAGCATTCCATAATAAGAGAACATGTAACATCTTATTATCTATGAAAAATAAAGAGCTAATAGAGGAAAGCTTAAGAGTAAGATAAAAACATGCTGAATCAAGAATACATGATTAGAGATCCTCCTGGGAATAAAATGTAGGCTATGAGTGGTTGAAACCCTTTTGGAATTTTGCTTCAATGCCTTGCCGATTTGGAAGACTGCAAATATGGCAACTGAGTTTGCATTAGATCATATGAAGAAGTACAAAGGATGAACTATCTAAATGACTATTCACCTGATCTTTAGAATTTGGCATCAACAAAGTTTAACAATGTCACATCTAAGAAAAATATTTCCAAATTGCTGATTTGAGGAAATTAAATGGTTCCAGGAAAACTGAGTGATCCAGGAAAATTTTATTGGATTGAAGAAATGTCTACAACCACCAAAATGCTATAGAATGACTTATGTGCTTCTAGTGAAAGCACTGATTGCCTTGATGGACTTAAGAGAATCATGAAAATGGAAATTGCTGCTATCACTATGAATGCTTTACATATCACTGTGTCCATTATTAAGAATATAGTGTATAATCCAAGGATCACCTACACTTATTACATTGACTAATTCCCCAAATAATCCATATTAATTGGAGTGATGAAGTAGTATTGGCTAAAAAGATGAGGAGAGGTTAATAAAGTATACAGAAAACAGAGTATGCTAAGACATAAAATAACTGGATGATATATTCCAAAAGTTCTGAAAGTGTCAGAATTTATGGATCATAAAATAACACTAGAGTGTGGAGGAGAAGGTGGCAAGGCAAGACAAAGGGTAAGGCTTTTGTTCAATTCTTAAGTCAGAATAACATTGTAGACTGTGTCACAGAGGTCAGTCACTATCCTGCACTGAATATGAATCTACTAATAACATTGAGCAAATCAGAAGCATGACCATATTTACTTTTATACAAAGTTTCCTTTTTCAGTGCATAAAAAGAAATGGAATGGTAGGGAAAGAAGCAGAAAATGTTTGAAATATTAAAGTAGTCAAGCTAACCACAACTCAAAATAAGCTAGTATTGATAAAGACAGATGGGGGGAGGGAAGAAGAAACATTATTAAAATTTTAATTTATAGGATTTAGAACATATTTAGATATGACAGATCATAGAAGGAATAAAGTCTAGGTTATCTTCTAGATGTGAAATTATTTGTGAAGTCCAAAACACAGTAAATACCATTTGAGTTATATTTGAAATTTTTAGAGAGACATTTGAGTTTCATTAGCATTCCATCTTATAATTTTAAAATGGCCTACTTTTTCTCAATTTAATAATATAGCAGACTTTTGTAACCTATTGGATAATCTTGAAACTCAAGGGAATTTGTCACAATTAAGGTTATATTTTCTTCTATCCAGTCCCCTCTGTTTCTACTCTAGCAAGAGTAGTACTCATATGCATCCAGAAGTTAAAGAATATTATTTGTAAACTATACCAAGTTCAGAAGCATTGTGAACATTACTCCAGGGAAGATAATACATTGGATTTTGCACCACTAAGTCATTAGCTTGATTTTCACAATCCCCAGTGAAGGGTAGAGAATTGAAGATATTGAAGAGATTGTGGATGCAGAGGCAGCTAGAATTATAGAATTAAGTCATTTCAAGAAAGTAGGTTCCCCAAAATCATTTCTTATCTTCAAAAAAAAAAAAAAAAAAAAAAAATAGAGCTAAACAGAGTGCTCTATTACAAGAGTTTCATTTACATATTAGACAATGCCTTCAATGCCTTTACCATGGGTGACTACATAAAAACATGTGTGTGTTTGTGGGGAGGGGGCATGTGTGTGATGGGAAATAAAAGCATTATATAGAGTATTAAATATCATTGTGAACAGTACGTATGGTAAAGATAAAATAGGATGTCATCCTGGGCAATTGAACCAAAGAATAACAAGAAGAAAGTAATATTTTATATGGGATAATTCATCAATATTGTGAAAGAAGCCTTAAAATGGGACAATGATAATTAAATCAGGGAAATCCTGGGATAATGTAGACAGTAATAGGAGCAACTTTAAATCCAGCAGTGGCAACTCTAAATCCCTTTAGTGCCCAGGGAGATAATGTAATTGTACAGAACAGAACAATAGAAGTTGAATAAGGAATAGTCAGAATTATCATATACTGGAAGAGCATTTGTCCTGCATACAGATAATTTAAATTAAGAAAGATGTGTCTGTAGGGCCCATGAACAATCAATTTTACCACCTGATTTGATAAACATCATGATTATTTTTATATGAATGGAGAGAAAGATAGAAGAATCTACTTGTGCCAATTTCTATAGAGTATGAAAAGTATGAACAAGATTATATATATATATATATATATATATATATATATATATATATATATATAATGTTGCATATACGATCATCTTTTTAATTTTTACTTATACCTGACAAAACTGAAGATTTGAAAGGTGAAAGATTTTGCTGAAGTAATAGAGTAGACAGACTTAAGAATAAAATGCACAGTTCCTTAAATTGCACTACCCTTTTACCTGACATAAGTCTTGCCATACATATGTCACTGGCCATGACAAGCTATATCAATGAGTTCAGTATGGTCTGACAGAGAAGTTGACAACTACCCTCATGATGAGTCCACAGTAAATGTGTGCATGCAAAGACAGTGAAGAGTTGACACTAACTAGGCAATTGGCTACTTCATTTATACACAACTAGTACTTAGAATATCAGTAATAATTTCTATTAAATTACTTAGAGTATAATGGATAGGGAAATTAAGTATATTTTTGTTGGTTTTTTGATATAATAGGTACAATTATACATTTATAGGTAAATACTTTTATATTTTAGTTCATCAAAATTCTTATATCAAATATAACACTTTTTCAATCTACATCATCATGTTTTCTTTATTTCTTTTCTTTTCCCCTTCCCAGAAAAATTTTGAACACTTATTTCATGGTCAGTTGTTAAAACTACAGGCTATATACTCAAATTAGTCAAGTAAAATTCATGTTACCTCTTTAGTTGTTTGATTTAGAGCAAATCATTTATTTTCTCTAACACATATTCCCAGGGATATTCACAAAATCCTTACAAGTAACAAGTGAAAGAAAGTAGAAAAATCATGTAGCAAAGTATATAGCACGTGAAAGTATTCAATAAAGATCAATGATTATTGGTTATGGAAAGGAAAAAGTGTGAAATCCTCAAAAATAAATAAAAAGAGTAGACCAGGATTAATTTAAATTGACATTTCCTTTTGCTAAAAAAAATCAAGCAATTGTGCATTTCCAAAGAAGGTTAAGATGTCTAGACATAAATAATTTTTTTGAAAATTCTCATTTCCCTTTGTGATGCAAAAACACATCTAATTAAAATAAGTTTCTATTTATCTGGATAGCCAACTAAAATTATTTTCTGTCATGAAAACTAAACCTTCTAGGCAAGAATGATTATTTCCCATAATAGTTTCAATTCAGAGCTCACTTTTTCTATCACTTGAAAGGACTCTCAATTTAAATGAGGTCCTTACATAGTGCGGGGGGAAAACAAAATATTTATGATATACATATCTGTGGTTGAAAATATAAAAGTGTTTTTTAAAACCAAAACATCTTAAAGATTGTGTTTCTGCATTCAATTGTTTAAAGATTAAGCTTGATCCTCAGCACCACCAAAAAATAAATAAATAAAGACTGCAATGTCCTGAAGATCCCCTTGTCTTGTAAATAAACTATCTGAAACTCAAGTTCTTACATAGAAATGATAAAACTCAGAAATTTAGCAGTTATTGCAAAGAAAAGATTTGCTAATATTATAGGGGATAGTAAGAAAATAGGAAAACCTGTTGATTTAGCTTACTTGGCCACGTCTTTTAATATTCCATAGAGTTCTAAAAGGAGGTCAAAATTATTGAATTAGAGAATTGATAAGTTTAGAGCCGATCCACTTTGATAAGTTAAATCACATAAAGTGAAAAACCAGGATTTTTTCTAAAAGCTAAATGAAAATGCCTACAATATCATAACCTGCTAAGGAAAGGATAAAATCCTTCATAGAAAGAAATTCTATTTTTTTTAGAGACTGTTAAACTTAGGGAATTATTTATCTTCCCAGGAAAGAAAATTGCAAATGAATTGCTCAGTTTGTTCTAAATGTAATTTTATATAAATATGGAAGCAACAATACTTTAGATGGTGCCTTTTCATAATCACTCCAAAAATATATGCACTACAATGAAATGCTAATGGTGACCATTCAATATTCCTTCTCACGCCAAACCAAATGAGTGAACAGAGCTAGTAAGAACTGACCAGACTTAACATTTTCTACCTTCTTTTTCAACCTCTTCCTGATCACAAATACCCTTTGTTTCTCATCTTGCTGTTCCTCCTTTTTCCATTCCTCATCCTCTTTCTTGTTTTCACCAATATAGGAATGCATAGACATAAGTGTACAAGTGGAGACAGTTGTTATCAAAATCTTAGGCTTCTGAGGACTGTGTTAAGTGATAGCAATTTGAATTTCAAAACTCGCTTTTGAATGTAACTAAAAGGAACATGTACCTGAGACAAGGAGATCAATGTTGTTATGGTTTAGATATATGATGTCTCCCAAAAGCTCATGTGTGAGACAATGCAAGAAGTTTTAGAGGTGAAATAATGGATTATGAGAGCCTTAACCCAATCAGTGAATTATTCCCTTGATAACTGGGTGGTAACTGTAGACAGAGTGTGACTGGAGGAGGGGGGGTCATTAGGGGTGTGCCTTTAGGGTATATATTTTATTCCTGGTGAGTGGAGTCTCTCCTCTTCCTCATGCCATGCACTGAGCTGCTTCCCTTTTGCACCATGCTCTTGCACCATGATTTTCAACCTCACCTTGAGCCCCAAATAATGGAGTCAGCTTTCTATGGACTGAGACCTCTGAAACCATGAGTCCCCCAATAAACTTGTCCTCCTCTAATTTTTCTTGTCAGGTCTTTTGGTAAATCATATTATATCATATCATATCATATTATATCATAATGACCAAAAGGCTGACTAAGACAAATGTCAAATCATAGCAGAAAGAAGGAGTATTGAAAGGAAGAAAACACAGGAGGTTTGGAATATTATTTTGCTCTTGAAGAATGAGTATGTGCCCATCAATTTAGAGAAAGTGGAATGAAGAGCATCTGTGGAATGAAGAATACTATGTGAAAACAGATGTCGTCTGTTGTCTTTGAAGACAGAAAAGTGTGAAGTTAATGGTTTTCTATCTAGAGAATAGAGCAAGGCAGTGAGGCTTCATGAGCCTCCATCAAGCCTCTTCACACTTTGGACATTTAATCAACCCTATCTTCTAATTTGCCCAGTATTCAAGGATCACTAGTGTTATGGTTGGGATTTGTGGTATCCCCCAAAAAATTTACGTGGGAGACAATGTTCAGAGATAAAATAATTAAGTTATAAGAACTGGAACCTAATGAGATAATCCACTAATCTGGATTAACTGTGTGGTAAATTATGACAGGTGTGGTCTAGAGGAAATAAATCACTGGAGGTGTGTCTTTGGAGTTTATTTTTGTCCCTGTAAGTGGAATTCTCTCTACTTTCTCATTATTATGTCCCAAACTGCTTTCCTCCTCCCATTCTTCTACCATGATGTTCTGCTCCAAATGGGACCCAGAGCTATATCACTGACTGAGGAAGGATTGAATCTTTAAAACCATGAACCAAATCAACTTTTCCTCCTTTCAGTTGTTCTTATCAGGTCTTTTGGTAACAGTGACACAAAGATGACTGAAACACTAGATTGTAATTAGGTTCAATTTTTGTCATGATTAATGCTTTATTCTGTCCCCCTTTACATTTTGCTACTGAAATCCCACAAAATTTGAAGTATACTTGGTCTTAATGCCTGAGCCAAATGATCTTGCTCAAAATCTCTATCCTTACTTCACCACCACAGGTACCTGTTTTTATGCAAAGAATGCACACTAAAATATAAACATATGCATTTGGTGTATACAATGGTGATTTGTCTGTAAATAGCAATTCTGAATGAGTATATGCTGATATTAAGGCAACATGAAGATGTGATTGTTTACCAGTTAACTTGCATTTGGGGGGAAATGAAGGTTCTAGAAAGAGTAAAAATAAATCACTAATATATTTACAAAATACTGACCCACATTTGACATTCATAACCTTAATAATATATGTCATCATTTCAGAATGGATGCAATTAATGAGATAAAATACTTTACAAAATAAAAGTCTCTATCCTTAAAATTGTTCATAAATCGATAAAATAAACCTGAAGGTGGAAAAAAAATATTGGGGATGTTTATGAAACCCAGAATTTTCCTTAGAGATTCTGGATTCCTGAGCTCTGCATTCATTAGGGGTGCCAGGAAAGCACATCAACAGAAGATAGTGTCCTTGTTGGATAACAGAGAGGGATCACCAGGGAAAGGAAGAGGGCATGCAGAGAGAAGGCAAAAGTTCACATGGAGTATCGAAAAGAACACATGCAACTTCAGGAGACTACATTTGACATGGTGCTTGAATAATGGACGTGTGGCATGTGCTGAGAGTGACAGAAGGCTGTCTAACGTCAGGAACAATATGACAGTTCTACGACAGGGATGCAAATGTTCTGGCAGGGAAGTTCTGTTCCATCCCTACTTCTGCAGACATATGCATTAAAATGCTGGTTTAAAATAACTAAATGTCCTAATGGCATCTTCTCTTGCTATTTTCTGTACTTTCTAGGCTTATGTCACATATTGGACCATGGATCACTGGTGACTTTTTCTTTAATTTTTCTCTTGATAACCCTACCTTTTAAAATCATTTGATCTCTACTAACAACAGACATGACTGGCATAGCTATAATAACTGCTATTCATCTCTAGAAAATAGTCTGGCATAAACAAATCAAGTTTCATATTTTACTGAATTGCAAGTAAATGCTGATATTTTCCTCATTTTATCCATCAGAATTACATTGGAATATACTAACCTGCATATTACCAGATGAATTTCTTAAACTGTTTCCTACTAGTCAATCAACTTTTTAAACTTTATTTTTAACTGACACATGAAAACATAAATATAACACATATTTATGGTGCGCCCTGGGATATTTTGATACGTGAATACATGATTGAATGTTCATCAACCAACTTCTGATCAATGCGTTTAAGCAAAAAAGAATTTTACCATATATAATTTCCAAAATTATATGCCATTTCAATATAACTAGAGTAAGAATGTAGGAAGCAAGAAGTAAAAACAAATAATAAAGATCAAGTTTCTCATTTAGCTAATAAAAGATGCAGATAGGCTGCCATTCAAAAAATTGTTCCAAAGTTGGAAGAAAGTGCTCTATAACATCCGTGAAACATCATTTTGTAACTATGTACTTCAGCAGCCTTTACTTAGTATATGAAAAGCCCATTTTATACAAATTCACTAACTATTTAGATACCTGAGCTTTCTGCACCTTTGAAATTATCCATTTATTGGTAAACATTTAAATTTATGGTACAATCTAAACAAAGGAGTCTTTGTCTATGCAGTGCTATTTCTCTCTGCCACACTATTCACCACCAAAAAGAGAATGGCTTGTTATTGCAATGCTCAGGATAGTTTTTATGTTCTATACACCCAGCCTTTGCAGAACTATATTTTCCAATTTACAACAGGAAATCCAATTCTATAAAAATCTAATTATTTCATATGGTGGACACAGCATGACTCTCCCCTGTATTCCTTCCCCCTTTATTTGGCTGGGTGATGAGTGTATTTCCTCTAGGGGTTTATATTTTTTTCAACCCAGCTACATTTTGAGAAACACACACACACAGAAAAGGGATTTGGCACACATCTTTTCCCATCTCCTTTCAGTAATTATAGTTAATGAAACTACGTGTGTTTTTTCACTTGTGTGGTCTCCTGGAAAATAAGAGTTTATATTATTCCAAAAAATGTCATTTCAGTATTTTGGTTAGTTCAATATTATTATCTTTTTCAAGGGTAACAAGCAGATCCATTCCAAAAATATGTTAATAATTATGGTATTAACCAAGAAAGAAACTGCTGTACTTCAAAATTAAAATTCATCGTCTGCTGCTCTGTTCTGTAATAACTAGGTCAGGAGTTTGGGTGCTCCTGCTTAACATGCATTTACTATCCATATGTATTCCCTCACCTAGAGGCCTGATATTTTTAATGAGATTATATCAAAGGATGTGAAGGCTGGAGAGTAGTAACATCATTTTACTGGGTAATTCCCAGAACTCTGATCCATTTCAGTGAGGCAATTAAGACTGCTGACTACAATAAAT